>NW_026894062.1:0-209422 GCF_032452875.1 Bos javanicus | reverse complement strand
TGATCAGTGCATGATCAGTCACGTGATCAGTGCATGATCAGCCACGTGATCAGTGCATGATCAGTCACGTGATCAGTGCATGATCAGCCACGTGATCAGTGCATGATCAGGCACGTGATCAGTGTATGTCCAGCCAAGTGATCAGTGCATGATAGACACGTGATCAGTGCATGATCAGTCACATGATGAGTGCATGAATAGTCACGTGATCAGTGCGTGATAGCCAGGTGATCAGTGCATGATCAGCCACCTGATCAGTGCATGATCAGTCACGTGATCAGTGCATGGTCAGTCACGTGATCACTGCATGATCATCCACGTGATCAATGCATGTGGAGTCATGTAATCAATGCATGATAGCGCCTTGATCAGTGCACGATCAGTCCCGTGATGAGTGTATGATCAGCCAAGTGATCAGTGCAAGATAGCTACGAGATCAGTGCATGATCAGTCATATGATCAGTGCATGATTAGCCACGTCATCAGTGCATGATAGCCGTGTTCAGTGCATACTATTACGTGACAGTATCATCAATCACGTGATCAGTGCATGAGAGCCACGTGATCAATGCATGATCATTCACGTGATAGGTGTGTGATCAGCGACGTGAAAAGTGCATGCTCAGTCACGTGATCAGGGCCTGCTGAGCTGCGTGATTACTGTCTGCTCATCTGCTTGACAATTGCCAGCTGAGCTGCAGGATTCCTGCCTGTCATCTGCTTGACAATTGCCAGCTGTGCTGCGTAATTCCTGCCTGCTCAGCTGCTTGATTATTGCCAGCTGAGCAGCATGATCCTCACACCTGAGTTCCATGATTATTGCCTGCTGACTGCTTGATTCGTGCCTACTCAGCTCTTTGTTTATTGCCTCCAGAGGCACATGATCAGTGTATGATAGCAAACATGATCAGCGCATGATCAGTCACATGATCAGAGCCATTAAGTCACGTGATCACTACATGATAGTCATGTGATCAGTCCATGCTCAGTCCCTGTATCAGTGCATGATCAGCCACGTGATCAGTGCATGATCAGCCAGGTGATCAGTTCATGATCAGCATGATCAGTTCATGATTTGTCACGTGATCTGTGCATGACCTGGCAGGTGATCAGTGTATGATCAGCCACGTGAACAGTGCATGATAGCCACGTGATCACTGCATGATCCATCACCTGATGGGTGTATGATCAGTCACCGGACCGGTACATGGTAGCTACAGTGTTGCATGATCAGCCACGTGAGTAGTGCATGATAGCCACGTGATCAGTGCATGATCAGTGAGGTGATCAGTGCATGATCAGCCACATGATCAGTGCATGATCAATTACGTGATCAGTGCATCATCAGTCACGTGACCAGTACATGGTAGCCACGTGATCATTGCCTGAGCACCACGTGAGCAGTGCATGATAGCCACGTGATCAGTGCATGATCAGCCATTTGATCATTGCCTGATCAGTCACGTGATCAGTGCATGGTCATTCACGTGATCAGTTCATGATCATCCACGTGATCAGTGCATGTGGAGTCATATAGTCAATGCATGATCAGCGCCGTGATCAGTGCACGTGATCAGTCCCGTGATGTATGATCAGCCAAGTGATCATTGATAGCTACGTGATCAGTGCATGATCAGTCACATGATCAGTGCATGATCAGTCACGTCATAGGTGTGTGATCAGCCATGTGAACAGTGCATGCTCAGTCACGTGATCAGGGCCTGCTGAGCTGCGTGATTACTGTCTGCTCATCTGCTTGACAATTGCCAGCTGAGCTGCACGATTCCTGCCTGTCATCTGCTTGACAATTGCCACCTGTGCTGTAATTCCTGCCTGCTCATCTACTTGATTATTTCCAGCTGAGCAGCATGCTTTCTCAGAGGTGAGTTCCATGATTATAGCCTGCTGACTGATTCTGCCTACTCAGCTCTATGTTCATTGCCTCCAGAGGCACATGATCAGTGTGTGACAGCAAACATGATCAGCACATGATCAGTCACATGGTCAGCGCCATTAAGTCACGTGATCACTACATGATAGTCATGTGATCAGTCCATGCTCAGTCACGGTATCAGTGCATGATCAGCCATGTGATCAGTGCATGATCAAGGGGATCAGTGAATGATTGCTACGTGATCAGTTCATGATTAGTCACGTGATCTGTGCATGACCAGCACGGTGATCAGTGTATGATCAACCACGTGAACAGTGCATGATAGCCACGTCAGTGCATGATCAGTACACCGTGATGGGTGTATGATCAGTCGTGACCGGTACATGGTACCTACATGATCACATGATCAGCCACGTGAGTACTGCATGATAGCCACGTGATCAGTGCATGATCAGTGAGGTGATCAGTGCATGATCAGTCATGTAATCTGTGCATGACCAGGCACGATGTCAGTGTATGACCAGCCATGTGATCAGTGCATGATATCCACGTGATCACTGCATGATCAGTCACGTGATCAGTGCATGATCAGTCACGTGATCAGTGCATGATCAGCACATGATCAGGGCATGATCAATTACGTCATCAGTGCATGATCAGTCACGTGACCAGTACATGGTAGCTGTGTCATCAGTGTATGACCAGCCAAGTGATCAGTGCATGATAGCCACGTGATCAGTGCATGATCAGTCACGTGATCAGTGCATGATCAGACACATGATCAGTCACGTGACCAGTACATGGTAGCTGCGTGATCATTGCATGATCAGCCACGTTAGCAGTGCATGGTAGCCACGGGATAAGTGCTTGATCAGCCACGTGATCAGTGCATGATCAGTCACGTGATCAGTGCATGATCAGACACATGATCAGTGCATGATCAGTCACGTGACCAGTACATGGTAGCTACGTGATCAGTGCATGATAGCCACGTGATCACTGCATGATAGCCACGTGATCAGTGCATGATAGCCACGTTATCAGTGCATGATCAGTCACGTGATACTTGTGTGATTAGCCACGTGATCAGTGCATGATGAGTCAGGTGATCAGTGCAGGATTAATTACGTGATCAGTGCATGATCAGTCACGTGACCAGTACATGGTTGCTACGTGATCATTGCATGATCAGCCACGTGAGCAGTGCATGATAGCCACGTGATCAGTGCATGATCAGTCACGTGATCAGTACATGATCAGTCACGTGAAGAGTGCATGATCATTTACGTAATCTGTGCATGATCAGTCACGTGACCAGTATATGGTAGCTACGTGAACATTACATGACCAGCCAGGTGAGAAGTGCATGATAGCCACCTGATGTGTGCATGATCAGTTACGTGAGCAGTGTATGATCAGCCACGTGATCAGTGCATGAGTGCCACGTGATCAGTACAGGATCAGTCACGTGACAGGTGTGTGATAAGCCACGTGAACAGTGCATGTTCAGCCACGTGATCAGTGCATGATATCCACGTGATCAGTGCATGATCAGTTACGTGAACTGTGTATGATCAGCCACGTGAGTAGTGCATGGTCAGACACGTGAACAGTGTATGATCAAACACGTGATCAGTGCATGATATCCACATGATCAGTGCATGATCAGTCTAAGTGAACAGTGCATGATCAGTCACGTGATCAGTGCATGATAGCCACGTGATCAGTGCATGATGAGTCTCGTGAAGAGTGCATGATCAGTCACGTGATCAGTGTATGATCAGCCGCTTGATCAGTGCATGATCAATTACGTGATCAGTGCATGATCAGTCACGTGACCAGTACATGGTAGCTATGTGAACATTGTATGATCAGCCACGTAAGCAGTGCATGATAGACACGTGATCAGTGCATGGTCAGACACGTGAACAGTGTATGATCAGCCACGTGATCAGTGCGATAGCAAGGTAATGAGTGCATGATAGCCAGATGATCAGTGCATTATCAGTTACATGGTCATTGTATAATCAGTCAAGTAATCAGTGCATGATAGCCAACTGATCAGTGGATGATCCGTCCGTGATCAGTGCATGGTCAGTCACGTGATCATTGCATGATCAGCCACGTGAATAGTGCATGATCAATTACGTGATCAGTGCATGATCAGTCACGTGATCAGTACATGATCAGTCACGTGAAGAGTGCATGATCAGTCATGTGATCAGTGAATGACCAGCCAAGTGATCAGTGCATGATAGCCACGTGATCAGTGCATGATCAGTCACGTGATCAGTGCATGATCAGTCACGTGATCAGTGTATGATCAGCCACGTGATCAGTGCATGATCAGCAAATGATCAGTGCATGATCAATTACGCATGATCAGTGCATGATCAGCCACGTGATCAGTGTATGGTCAGTCACGTGATCAGTGCATGATCATCCACGTGATCAGTGCATGTGGAGTCATGTAGACAATGCATGAAAGCGCCGTGATCAGTGCACGATCAGTCCGTGATGAGTATATGATCAGCCAAGTGATCAGTGCAAGATAGCTACGTGATCAGTGCATGATCAGCCACGTCATCAGTGCATGATAGCCACGTGAGCAGTGCATACAATTACGTGATCAATGCATGCGCAATCACGTGATCAGTGCATGAGAGACAGATCAATGCATGATTATTCCCGTGATAGGTGCGTGATCAGCCACGTGAACAGTGAATGCTCAGTTACGTGATAAGGGCCTGCTGAGCTGCGTGATTACTGTCTGCTCATCTGCTTGACAATTGCCAGCTGAGCTGTATGATTCCTGCCTGTCATCTCCTTGAAAATTGCCGCCTGTCCTGCATAATTCCTGCCTGCACATCTACTAGATTATTGCCAGGTGAGCAGCATGATTTCTCAAAGCTGTGTTCCATGATTATAGACTGCTGACTGATTCCTGCCTACTCAGCTCTTTGTTCATTGCCTGCAGATGCACATGATCCGTGTGTGACACCAAACATGTTCAGCACATGATCAGTCACATGATCAATGCATAATAAGCCAGGTGATCAGTGCATGATCAATTATGTGATCATTGCATGATCAGCCACGTGAGCAGTGCATGATAGCCACGTAATCAGTGCATAATCAGTCACATGATCAGTGCATGATCAGTCACGTGTTCAGTGCATGATCAGCCACGTGATCAGTGCATGATCAATTACGTGATCAGTGCATGATCAGTTACGTGAGCAGTGTATGATCAATGTCCCATATGTTATTCAGTGCATGATATCCAAGTGATCAGTGCATGATCAATCACGTGATCAGTGTATGATCAGCCAGGTGAACAGTGCATGCTCAGTTACGTGATCAAGGCCTGCTGAGCTGCGTGATTCCTGTCTGCTCATCTGCTTGACAATTGCCAGCTGAGCTGCATGATTCCTGCCTGTCATTTGCTTGACAATTGCCAGCTGTGCTGTGTAATTCCTGCCTGCTCAGCTGCTTGATTATTGCCAGCTGAGCAGCATGATTCCTCACAGCTGAGTGCCATGATTTTTGCCTGCTGACTGTTTGATTCGTGCCTACTCAGCTCTTTGTTTATTGCCTCCAGAGGCACATGATCAGTGTATGAAAGCGAACATGATCAGCGCATGATCAGTCACATGGTCAGCGCCATTAAGTCACGTGATCACGACATGATAGTTATGTGATCAGTCCATGCTCAGTCACGGTATCAGTGGATGATCAGCCACGTGATCAGTGCATGGTCAGCCACGTGATCATTGCATGATAGCCACATGATCAGTGCATGATCATCCAGGTGATCAGTACATGATAGCTAGGTAATCAGTTCATGATTAGTCACCTGATCTGTGCATGACCAGGCAGGTGATCAGTGTATGATCAGCCACGTTAACAATGCAATATAGCCACGTGATCAGTGCATGATCAGTCACCTGATGGGTGTATTATCGGTCCACGTGACCGGTACATGGTAGCTACATGATCATTGCATGATCAGCCACGTGATCAGTGCATGATAGCCACTTGATCAGGGCATGATCAGTCACGTGATCAGTGCATGATAGACAAGTGATCAGTGCATGATAGCCACGTGATCAGTGCATGATCAGTCACGTGATCAGTGCATGATCAGTCACGTGATTTGTGCATGATAGCCACGTGATCAGTGCATGATCAGTCACGTGATCAGTGCATGATCAGCCACGTGATCAGTGCATGACCAGGCACGTGATCAGTGTATGTCCAGCCAAGTGATCAGTGCATGATAGACACGTGATCAGTGCATGATCAGTCACGTGATGAGTGCATGAATAGTCACGTGATCAGTGCATGATAGCAGGTGATCAGTGCATGATCAGCCACCTTATCAGTGCATGATCAGTCACGTGATCAGTGCATGGTCAGTCACGTGATCACTGCATGATCATCCACGTGATCAATGCATGTGGAGTCATGTAATCAATGCATGATAGCGCCTTGATCAGTGCACGATCAGTCCCGTGATGAGTGTATGATCAGCCAAGTGATCAGTGCAAGATAGCTACGTGATCAGTGCATGATCAGTCATATGATCAGTGCATGATTAGCCACGTCATCAGTGCATGATAGCCACGTGATCAGTGCATAATATTACGTGAACAATGCTAATCAATCATGATGTGCATGAGAGCCACGTGATCAATGCATGATCATTCACGTGATAGGTGTGTGATCAGCGACGTGAAAAGTGCATGCTCAGTCACGTGATCAGGGTCTGCTGAGCTGCGTGATTACTGTCTGCTCATCTGCTTGACAATTGCCAGCTGAGCTGCAGGATTCCTGCCTGTCATCTGCTTGACAATTGCCAGCTGTGCTGCGTAATTCCTGCCTGCTCAGCTGCTTGATTATTGCCAGCTGAGCAGCATGATTCCTCACACCTGAGTTCCATGATTATTGCCTGCTGACTGCTTGATTCGTGCCTACTCAGCTCTTTGTGTATTGCCTCCAGAGGCACATGATCAGTGTATGATAGCAAACATGATCAGCGCATGATCAGTCACATGATCAGAGCCATTAAGTCACGTGATCACTACATGATAGTCATGTGATCAGTCCATGCTCAGTCCCTGTATCAGTGCATGATCAGCCACGTGATCAGTGCATGATCAGCCAGGTGATCAGTTCATGATAGCTATGTGATCAGTTCATGATTTGTCACGTGATCTGTGCATGACCTGGCAGGTGATCAGTGTATGATCAGCCACATGAACAGTGCATGACAGCCACGTGATCACTGCATGATCCATCACCTGATGGGTGTATGATCAGTCACCGGACCGGTACATGGTAGCTACATGATCATTGCATGATCAGTCACGTGAGTAGTGCATGATAGCCACGTGATCAGTGCATGATCAGTCACGTGTTCAGTGCATGATCAGTCATGTACTCTGCATGACCAGGCACGTGATCAGTGTATGACCAGCCAAGTCATCAGTGCATGATAGCCACGTGATCAGTGCATGATCAGTCACGTGATCAGTGCACGATCAGTCCCGAGATGAGTGTATGATCAGCCAAGTGATCAGTGCAAGATAGCTAAGTGATCAGTGCATGATCAGTCACATGATTTCCAGCTGAGCTGCACGATTCCTGTTTGTCATCTCCTCGACATTGCCACCTGTGCTGCGTAATTCCTGCCTGCTCATCTACTTGATTATTGCCAGCTGAGCAGCATGATTTCTCAGAGCTGAGTTCCATGATTATAGCCTGCTGACTGATTTCTGCCTACTCAGCTCTATGTTCATTGCCTCCAGAGGCACATGATCAGTGTGTGACACCAAACATGATCAGCACATGATCAGTCACATGATCAATGCATGATAAGCCAGGTGGTCAGTGCATGATCAATTATGTGATCAGTGCATGATCAGTCATGTGACCAGTACATGGTAGCTGCGTGATCATTGCATGATCAGCCACGTGATCAGTGCATGATAGCCACGTGATCAGTGCATGATCAGTCACGTGATACGTGTGTGATCAGCCACGTGATCAGTGCATGATATCCACGTGATCAGTGCAGGATAGCCATGTGGTCACTTCATGATTATTCACGTGATCTGTACATGATCATTCACGTGAAGAGTGCATGATCAGTCATGTGATCATGTATGACCAGCCAAGTGATCAGTGCATGATCAGCCACGTGATCAGTGCATGATCAGTCACGTGACCAGTGCATGATCAGTCACGTGATCAGTGTATGATCAGCCACGTGATCAGTGAATGATCAGCAAATGATAAGTGCATGATCAATTACGTGATTAGTGCATGATCAGCCACGTGATCAGTGCATGATCAGTCACGTGATCAGTACATGATCAGTCACGTGAACAGTGCATGATCATTTACGTGATCTGTGCAGGATCAGTCACGTGACCAGTATATGGGAGCTACGTGATCATTCCGTGACGAGCCATGTGAGCAGTGCATGATAGAAACGTGATGTGTGCATGATGAGTTACGTGAGCAGAGTATGATCAGCCACGTAATCAGTGCATAAGTGCCACATGATCAGTGCATAATATGTCATGTGACAGGTGTGTGATCAGCCACGTGAACAGTGCATGTTCAGCCACGTATTCAGTGCATGATAGCCACGTGATCAGTGCATGGTCAGTTACGTGAGCAGTGTATGATCAGCCACGTGATCAGTGCATGGTCAGACACGTGAACAGTGTATGATCAGCCATGTGATCAGTGCATGATATCCAAGTGATCAGTGCATGATCATTCACGTGATCAGTGTATGATCAGCCAAGTGAACAGTGCATGCTCAGTCACGTGATCAGGGCCTGCTGAGCTGCGTGATTACTGTCTGCTCATCTGCTTGACAATTGCCAGCTGAGCTGCACGATTCCTGCCTGTCATCTGCTTGAAAATTGCCACCTGTGCTGCGTAATTCCTGCCTGCTCAGCTGCTTGATTATTGCCAGCTGAGCAGCATGATTCCTCACACCTGAGTTCCATGATAATTGCCTGCTGACTGTTTGATTCGTGCCTACTCAGCTCTTGTTTATTGCCTCCAGAGGCACATGATCAGTGTATGATAGCAAACATGATCAAAGCATGATCAGTCACATGATCAGAGCCATTAAGTCACGTGATCAGTACATGATAGTCATGTGATCAGTCAATGCTCAGTCATGGTATCAGTGCATGATCAGCAACGTGATCAGTGCATGATCTGTCACATTATTAGTGTATGATCACCACGTGATCAGTGCATGGGCTCTCATGTGATCAGTGCATGATATAGACGTGATCAGTGCATGATCAGTCTCGTGATCAGTGCATGATAGCCACGTGATCAGTGCATGATTAGTCACCTGATGGGTGTATGATCATTCACGTGACCTGTACATGGTAGCTACATGATCATTGCATGATCAGCCACGTGAGTAGTGCATGATAGCCATGATCACTGCATGATCAGTCACGTGATCAGTGCATGATCAGTCACCTGATGGGTGTATGATCATTCACGTGACCTGTACATGGTAGCTACATGATCATTGCATGATCAGCCACGTGAGTAGTGCACGATAGCCACGTGATCACTGCATGATCAGTCACGTGATCTGTGCATGATCAGTCACGTGATCAGTGCATGATCAATTACCTTATCAGTGCATGATCAGTCACGTGACCAGTGCATGAGCCAGCTACGTGATCATTGCATGATCAGCCACGTGATCAGTGCATGATAGCCACGTGATCACTGCATGATCAGTCACGTGATCTGTGCATGATCAGTCACGTGATCAGTGCATGATCAATTACCTTATCAGTGCATGATCAGTCATGTGACCAGTGCATGGAAGCTACGTGATCATTGCATGATCAGCCACGTGATCAGTGCATGATAGCCACGTGATCAGTGCATGATCAGTCACGTGATACGTGTGTGATCAGCCACGTGATCAGTGCATGTTATCCACGTGATCAGTGCAGGATAGCCACGTGATCACTTCATGATTATTCGTGATCTGTACATGATCAGTCACGTGATACGTGTGTGATGAGCCACCGGATCAGTGCGTGATAGAGCCATGTGATCAGTGCAGGATCAATTCGTGATCAGTTCATGATCAGTCACATGATCAATGCATGATAAGCCAGGTGATCAGTGCATGATCAATTATGTGATCAGTGCATGATCAGTCATGTGACCAGTACATAGCTAACGTGATCATTGCATGATCAGCCACGTGATCAGTGCATGATATCCAAGTGATCAGTGCATGATCAATCACGTGATAAGTGTATTATCAGCCACGTGTACAGGGCAAGCTCAGTCACGTAATCAGCGCCTGTCAGTCACTAATCACTGCCTGATAAACACGTGATCAGTGCATGATGAGCCATGTGATCAGTGCCTGATCAGCCACGTCATCAGTGCATGCGCAGTCACGTCATCAGTGCATGATAGCCGTGATCAGTGCATGCTCAGTCACGTGATCTGGACTTGCATCAGCCACGTGATCAGTGCCTGCTGAGCTGCGTGATTCCTGCCGGCTCATCTGCATGACAATTGCTGCATCTGAGCTGCGTGATTCCTGTCGGCTCATCTGCTTGACAATTGCCAGCTGAGCTGCGTGATTCCTGCCTGGTCACGTGCTTGATTATTGCCAGTTGATCAGCATGATTCGTCACTGCTGAGCTCCATGCTTATTGCCTGCTGATTGCGTGGTTCGTGTCTGCTCAGCTCTTTGAGTATCGCCTCCTGAGGTCCCTGTTCGTTCGCCACCTGCCGGGGACCAGCCCCAACTGATCCAGGGTATTCGAAGGAGAGATGACCTAGGCGACTATTTATATGCTAATCAGAGATGTCAAGAATAATAGTATGAGGAGAGCTCAGTAGGAAAATTCGGTGGAAAAGAGACTGAGTAGCTTGGTTTACGCGGAAGACCAATCAAACTTCAAGACAAGAAGTTTGCACCACTTACGTAGGCCGCAGGCGCCCTCTCGAATAGCGAAAGGTGCCTCACCCTAGACACCTTCTCGAGTGGGTCTTAGCAGCCCAGGCACAATTAGTAAGCGTGGTGGGTTCCGCTCCAGATGGAGACTCAGCTGGAAGGTAAAGGGAAGAATGACAAGGAACTTTATGAATTGGAGCTGTAAGTTAACTCTTTGACAGAGAGAGCGAGATGGTGGTGGGGGACAGCCACCAGTGAAATCAGAGGTGAGAGCACAAAGCAATACAGTAGGCAGACTCTGGTTTTGGGGGGAGATGCTCGAGAATATCCGGGTGGACTCCTGAGGCTCGATCCGCATTTGCGTATGCCGAGCCTCCTTCCTCATGACCTTTGTCCAGAGTGGAATGCCTCCCGGCTCCCGGCACATGATCAGTGCATGCTCAGTCACGATATCAGTGCCTGCTCAGCCACGTGATCAATGACGGCACAGTCACGTGATCAGCGCCTCTCAGTCACGTGATCACCGTATGATAAACACGTGATCAGTGAACGACCAGCCACGTGATCACTGCATGCGCAGTCAGGTGGTCAGTTCCTGATCAGCCACCTGATCAGTGCGTGCACAGTCCCCTGATCAGCGCCTGTCAGTCACTGATCACTGCCTGATAAACACGTGATCAGTGCATGATGAGCCATGTGATCAGTGCCTGATCAGCCACGTCATCAGTGCATGCGCAGTCACGTCATCAGTGCATGATAGCCACGTGATCAGTGCATGCTCAGTCACGTGATCTGGACTTGATCAGCCACGTGATCAGTGCCTGCAGAGTCACGTGATCAGGGCCTGCTGAGCTGCGTGATTCCTGCTGGCTCATCTGCATGACAATTGCCATCTGAGCTGCGTGATTCCTGTCGGCTCATCTGCTTGACAATTGCCAGCTGAGCTGCGTGATTCCTGCCTGGTCACGTGCTTGATTATTGCCATTTGAGCAGCATGATTCGTCACTGCTGAGCTCCATGCTTATTGCCTGCTGATTGCGTGGTTCGTGTCTGCTCAGCTCTTTGAGTATCGCCTCCTGAGGTCCCTGTTCGGTCGCCACCTGCCGGGGACCAGCCCCAACTGATCCAGGGTATTCGAAGGAGAGATGGCCTAGGCGACTATTTATATGCTAATCAGAGATGTCAAGAATAATAGTATGAGGAGAGCTCAGTAGGAAAATTCGGTGGAGAAAAGGGACTGAGTAGCTTGGTTTACGCGGAAGACCAATCAAACTTCAAGACAAGAAGTTTGCACCACTTACGTAGGCGCAGGCGCCCTCTCGAATAGCGAAAGGTGCCTCACCCTAGACACCTTCTCGAGTGGGTCTAAGCAGCCCAGGCATAATTAGGAAGCGTGGTGGGTTCCGCGCTCCAGATGGAGACTCAGCTGGAAGTTAAAGGGAAGAATGACAAGGAACTTTATGAACTGGAGCTGTAAGTTAACTCTTTGACAGAGAGAGCGAGATTGTGGTGGGGGACAGCCCCCAGTGAAATCAGAGGTGAGAGCACAAAGCAATACAGTAGGCAGACTCCGGTTTTTGGGGGGGAGATGCTCGAGAATATCCGGGTGGACTCCTGAGGCTCGATCCCGCATTTGCGTATGCCGAGCCTCCTTCCTCATGACCTTTGTCCAGAGTGGAATGCCTCCCGGCTCCCGGCACATGATCAGTGCATGCTCAGTCACGATATCACTGCCTGCTCAGCCACGTGATCACTGACGGCACAGTCACGTGATCAGCGCCTCTCAGTCACGTGATCACCGTAGGATAAACACGTGATCAGTGAACGACCAGCCACGTGATCACTGCATGCGCAGTCAGGTGGTCAGTTCCTGATCAGCCACCTGATCAGTGCGTGCAGTCCCTGATCAGCGCCTGTCAGTCACTGATCACTGCCTGATAAACACGTGATCAGTGCCCGAACAGCCACGTCATCAGTGCATGCGCAGTCACGTGATCAGTGCATGATAGCCACGTGATCAGTGCGTGCACAGTCCCATGATCAGCGCCTGTCAGTCACTGATCACTGCCTGATAAACACGTGATCAGTGCATGATGAGCCATGTGATCAGTGCCTGATCAGCGACGTCATCAGGTGCATCATGATCACGTGATCTGGACTTGATCAGCCACGTGCTCAGTGCCTACAGAGTCACGTGATCAGGGCCTGCTGAGCTGCGTGATTCCTGCCGGCTCATCTGCATGACAATTGCCATCTGAGCTGCGTGATTCCTGTCGGCTCATCTGCTTGACAATTGCCAGCTGAGCTGCGTGATTCCTGCCTGGTCACGTGCTTGATTATTGCCAGTTGATCAGCATGATTCGTCACTGCTGAGCTCCATGCTTATTGCCTGCTGATTGCGTGGTTCGTGTCTGCTCAGCTCTTTGAGTATCGCCTCCTGAGGTCCCTGTTCGGTCGCCACCTGCCGGGGACCAGCCCCAACTGATCCAGGGTATTCGAAGGAGAGATGACCTAGGCGACTATTTATATGCTAATCAGAGATGTCAAGAATAATAGTATGAGGAGAGCTCAGTAGGAAAATTCGGTGGAGAAAAGAGACTGAGTAGCTTGGTTTACGCGGAAGACCAATCAAACTTCAAGACAAGAAGTTTGCACCACTTACGTAGGCCGCAGGCGCCCTCTCGAATAGCGAAAGGTGCCTCACCCTAGACACCTTCTCGAGTGGGTCTTAGCAGCCCAGGCACAATTAGTAAGCGTGGTGGGTTCCGCGCTCAGATGGAGACTCAGCTGGAAGGTAAAGGGAAGAATGACAAGGAACTTTATGAATTGGAGCTGTAAGTTAACTCTTTGACAGAGAGAGCGAGATGGTGGTGGGGGACAGCCACCAGTGAAATCAGAGGTGAGAGCACAAAGCAATAGAGTAGGCAGACTCTGGTTTTTTGGGGGGGAGATGCTCGAGAATATCCGGGTGGACTCCTGGGGCTCGATCCTGCATTTGCGTATGCCGAGCCTCCTTCCTCATGACCTTTGTCCAGAGTGGAATGCCTCCCCGGCTCCCGGCACATGATAAGTGCATGCTCAGTCACGATATCAGTGCCTGCTCAACCACGTGATCACTGACGGCACAGTCACGTGATCAGCGCCTCTCAGTCACGTGATCAAAGTATGATAAACACGTGATCAGTGAGCGACCAGCCACGTGATCACTGCATGCGCCGTCAGGTGGTCAGTTCCTGATCAGCCACCTGATCAGTGCGTGCACACTCCCCTGATCAGCGCCAGTCAGTCACTGATCACTGCCTGATAAACACGTGATCAGTGCATGATGAGCCATGTGATCAGTGCCTGATCAGCCACGTCATCAGTGCATGCGCAGTCACGTCATCAGTGCATGATAGCCACGTGATCAGTGCATGCTCAGTCACGTGATCTGGACTTGATCAGCCACGTGATCAGTGCCTGCAGAGTCACGTGATCAGGGCCTGCTGAGCTGCGTGATTCCTGCTGGCTCATCTGCATGACAATTGCCATCTGAGCTGCGTGATTCCTGTCGGCTCATCTGCTTGACAATTGCCAGCTGAGCTGCGTGATTCCTGCCTGGTCACGTGCTTGATTATTGCCATTTGAGCAGCATGATTCGTCACTGCTGAGCTCCATGCTTATTGCCTGCTGATTGCGTGGTTCGTGTCTGCTCAGCTCTTTGAGTATCGCCTCCTGAGGTCCCTGTTCGGTCGCCACCTGCCGGGGACCAGCCCCAACTGATCCAGGGTATTCGAAGGAGAGATGGCCTAGGCGACTATTTATATGCTAATCAGAGATGTCAAGAATAATAGTATGAGGAGAGCTCAGTAGGAAAATTCGGTGGAGAAAAGAGACTGAGTAGCTTGGTTTACGCGGAAGACCAGTCAAACTTCAAGACAAGAAGTTTGCACCACTTACGTAGGGCGCAGGAGCCCTCTCGAATAGCGAAAGGTGCCTCACCCTAGACACCTTCTCGAGTGGGTCTTAGCAGCCCAGGCATAATTAGGAAGCGTGGTGGGTTCCGCGCTCCAGATGGAGACTCAGCTGGAAGTTAAAGGGAAGAATGACAAGGAACTTTATGAACTGGAGCTGTAAGTTAACTCTTTGACAGAGAGAGCGAGATTGTGGTGGGGGACAGCCCCAGTGAAATCAGAGGTGAGAGCACAAAGCAATACAGTAGGCAGACTCCGGTTTTTTGGGGGGGGGATATGCTCGAGAATATCCGGGTGGACACCTGAGGCTCGATCCCGCATTTGCGTATGCCGAGCCTCCTTCCTCATGACCTTTGTCCAGAGTGGAATGCCTCCCGGCTCCCGGCACATGATCAGTGCATGCTCAGTCACGATATCAGTGCCTGCTCAGCCACGTGATCACTGACGGCACAGTCACGTGATCAGCGCCTCTCAGTCACGTGATCACCGTAGGATAAACACGTGATCAGTGAACGACCAGCCACGTGATCACTGCATGCGCAGTCAGGTGGTCAGTTCCTGATCAGCCACCTGATCAGTGCGTGCACAGTCCCCTGATCAGCGCCTGTCAGTCACTGATCACTGCCTGATAAACACGTGATCAGTGCCGAACAGCCACGTCATCAGTGCATGCGCAGTCACGTGATCAGTGCAGGATAGCCACGTGATCAGTGCGTGCACAGTCCCATGATCAGCGCCTGTCAGTCACTGATCACTGCCTGATAAACACGTGATCAGTGCATGATGGGCCATGTGATCAGTGCCTGATCAGCCACGTCATCAGTGCATGCGCAGTCACGTCATCAGTGCATGATAGCCACGTGATCAGTGCATGCTCAGTCACGTGATCTGGACTTGATCAGCCACGTGATCAGTGCCTGCAGAGTCACGTGATCAGGGCCTGCTGAGCTGCGTGATTCCTGCCGGCTCATCTGCAGGACAATAGCCATCTGAGCTGCGTGATTCCTGTCGGCTCATCTGCTTGACAATTGCCAGCTGAGCTGCGTGATTCCTGCCTGGTCACGTGCTTGATTATTGCCATTTGAGCAGCATGATTCGTCACTGCTGAGCTCCATGCTTATTGCCTGCTGATTGCGTGGTTCGTGCCTGCTCAGCTCTTTGAGTATCGCCTCCTGAGGTCCCTGTTCGGTCGCCACCTGCCGGGGACCAGCCCCAACTGATCCAGGGTATTCGAAGGAGAGATGGCCTAGGCGACTATTTATATGCTAATCAGAGATGTCAAGAATAATAGTATGAGGAGAGCTCAGTAGGAAAATTCGGTGGAGAAAAGAGACTGAGTAGCTTGGTTTACGCGGAAGACCAATCAAACTTCAAGACAAGAAGTTTGCACCACTTACGTAGGCCGCAGGCGCCCTCTCGAATAGCGAAAGGTGCCTCACCCTAGACACCTTCTCGAGTGGGTCTTAGCAGCCCAGGCATAATTAGGAAGCGTGGTGGGTTCCGCGCTCCAGATGGAGACTCAGCTGGAAGTTAAAGGGAAGAATGACAAGGAACTTTATGAACTGGAGCTGTAAGTTAACTCTTTGACAGAGAGAGCGAGATTGTGGTGGGGGACAGCCCCAGTGAAATCAGAGGTGAGAGCACAAAGCAATACAGTAGGCAGACTCCGGTTTTTTTGGGGGGGGAGATGCTCGAGAATATCCGGGTGGACTCCTGAGGCTCGATCCCGCATTTGCGTATGCCGAGCCTCCTTCCTCATGACCTTTGTCCAGAGTGGAATGCCTCCCCGGCTCCCGGCACATGATCAGTGCATGCTCAGTCACGATATCACTGCCTGCTCAGCCACGTGATCACTGACGGCACAGTCACGTGATCAGTGCCTCTCAGTCACGTGATCACCGTATGATAAACACGTGATCAGGGAACGACCAGCCACGTGATCACTGCATGCGCGGTCAGGTGGTCAGTTCCTGATCAGCCACCTGATCAGTGCGTGCACAGTCCCCTGATCAGCGCCTGTCAGTCACTGATCACTGCCTGATAAACACGTGATCAGTGCCCGAACAGCCACGTCATCAGTGCATGCGCAGTCACGTGATCAGTGCATGATAGCCACGTGATCAGTGCGTGCACAGTCCCATGATCAGCGCCTGTCAGTCACTGATCACTGCCTGATAAACACGTGATCAGTGCATGATGAGCCATGTGATCAGTGCCCGATCAGCCACGTCATCAGTGCATGCGCAGTCACGTCATCAGTGCATGATAGCCACGTGATCAGTGCATGCTCAGTCACGTGGTCTGGACTTGATCAGCCACGTGATCAGTGCCTGCAGAGTCACGTGATCAGGGCCTGCTGAGCTGCGTGATTCCTGCCGGCTCATCTGCATGACAATTGCCATCTGAGCTGCGTGATTCCTGTCGGCTCATCTGCTTGACAATTGCCAGCTGAGCTGCGTGATTCCTGCCTGGTCACGTGCTTGATTATTGCCAGTTGAGCAGCATGATTCGTCACTGCTGAGCTCCATGCTTATTGCCTGCTGATTGCGTGGTTCGTGTCTGCTCAGCTCTTTGAGTATCGCCTCCTGAGGTCCCTGTTCGGTCGCCACCTGCCGGGGACCAGCCCCAACTGATCCAGGGTATTCGAAGGAGAGATGGCCTAGGCGACTATTTATATGCTAATCAGAGATGTCAAGAATAATAGTATGAGGAGAGCTCAGTAGGAAAATTCGGTGGAGAAAAGAGACTGAGTAGCTTGGTTTACGCGGAAGACCAATCAAACTTCAAGACAAGAAGTTTGCACCACTTACGTAGGGCGCAGGCGCCCTCTCGAATAGCGAAAGGTGCCTCACCCTAGACACCTTCTCGAGTGGGTCTTAGCAGCCCAGGCATAATTAGGAAGCGTGGTGGGTTCCTCGCTCCAGATGGAGACTCAGCTGGAAGTTAAAGGGAAGAATGACAAGGAACTTTATGAATTGGAGCTGTAAGTTAACTCTTTGACAGAGAGAGCGAGATTGTGGTGGGGGACAGCCCCCAGTGAAATCAGAGGTGAGAGCACAAAGCAATACAGTAGGCAGACTCCGGTTTTTTGGGGGGAGATGCTCGAGAATATCCGGGTGGACTCCTGAGGCTCGATCCCGCATTTGCGTATGCCGAGCCTCCTTCCTCATGACCTTTGTCCAGAGTGGAATGCCTCCCGGCTCCCGGCACATGATCAGTGCATGCTCAGTCACGATATCAGTGCCTGCTCAGCCACGTGATCACTGACCGCACAGTCACGTGATCAGCGCCTCTCAGTCACGTGATCACCGTATGATAAACACGTGATCAGGGAACGACCAGCCACGTGATCACTGCATGCGCGGTCAGGTGGTCAGTTCCTGATCAGCCACCTGATCAGTGCGTGCACAGTCCCTGAGCTGTCATGATCACTGCTGATCACGTGATCAGTGCAGCAGCCACGTCATCAGTGCATGCGCGGTCACGTGATCAGTGCATGATAGCCACGTGATCAGTGATGCACAGTCCCTGATCAGCGCCTGTCAGTCACTGATCACTGCCTGATAAACACGTGATCAGTGCCGCAGCCACGTCATCAGTGCATGCGCAGTCACGTGATCAGTGCATGATAGCCACGTGATCAGTCGTGCACAGTCCCATGATCAGCGCCTGTCAGTCACTGATCATTGCCTGATAAACACGTGATCAGTGCATGATGAGCCATGGGATCAGTGCCCGATCAGCCACGTCATCAGTGCATGCGCAGTCACGTCATCAGTGCATGATAGCCACGTGATCAGTGCATGCTCAGTCACGTGGTCTGGACTTGATCAGCCACGTGATCAGTGCCTGCAGAGTCACGTGATCAGGGCCTGCTGAGCTGCGTGATTCCTGCCGGCTCATCTGCATGACAATTGCCAGCTGAGCTGCGTGATTCCTGTCGGCTCATCTGCTTGACAATTGCCAGCTGAGCTGCGTGATTCCTGCCTGGTCACGTGCTTGATTATTGCCAGTTGAGCAGCATGATTCGTCACTGCTGAGCTCCATGCTTATTGCCTGCTGATTGCGTGGTTCGTGTCTGCTTAGCTCTTTGAGTATTGCCTCCTGAGGTCCCTGTTCGGTCGCCACCTGCCGGGACCAGCCCCAACTGATCCAGGGTATTCGAAGGAGAGATGGCCTAGGCGACTATTTATATGCTAATCAGAGATGTCAAAATAATAGTATGAGGAGAGCTCAGTAGGAAAATTCGGTGGAGAAAAGAGACTGAGGAGCTTGGTTTACGCGGAAGACCAATCAAACTTCAAGACAAGAAGTTTGCACCACTTACGTAGGGCGCAGGCGCGCTCTCGAATAGCGAAAGGTGCCTCACCCT
The DNA here is from genome assembly GCF_032452875.1 of Bos javanicus. Lineage (NCBI taxonomy): Eukaryota > Metazoa > Chordata > Mammalia > Artiodactyla > Bovidae > Bos > Bos javanicus. Next base: position 190,229 of record NW_026894062.1, on the reverse strand, counting down.
AGACACCTTCTCGAGTGGGTCTTAGCAGCCCAGGCATAATTAGGAAGCGTGGTGGGTTCCGCGCTCCAGATGGAGACTCAGCTGGAAGTTAAAGGGAAGAATGACAAGGAACTTTATGAATTGGAGCTGTAAGTTAACTCTTTGACAGAGAGAGCGAGATTGTGGTGGGGGACAGCCCCCAGTGAAATCAGAGGTGAGAGCACAAAGCAATACAGTAGGCAGACTCCGGTTTTTTGGGGGGAGATGCTCGAGAATATCCGGGTGGACTCCTGAGGCTCGATCCCGCATTTGCGTATGCCGAGCCTCCTTCCTCATGACCTTTGTCCAGAGTGGAATGCCTGCCCGGCTCCCGGCACATTATCAGTGCATGCTCAGTCACGATATCAGTGCCTGCTCAGCCACGTGATCACTGACGGCACAGTCACGTGATCAGCGCCTCTCAGTCACGTGATCACCGTATGATAAACACGTGATCAGTGAACGACCAGCCACGTGATCACTGCATGCACGGTCAGGTGGTCAGTTCCTGATCAGCCACCTGATCAGTGCGTGCACAGTCCCCTGATCAGCGCCTGTCAGTCACTGATCACTGACTGATAAACACGTGATCAGTGCCCGAACAGCCACGTCATCAGTGCATGCGCAGTCACGTGATCAGTGCATGATAGCCACGTGATCAGTGCGTGCACAGTCCCATGATCAGCGCCTGTCAGTCACTGATCATTGCCTGATAAACACGTGATCAGTGCATGATGAGCCATGTGATCAGTGCCCGATCAGCCACGTCATCAGTGCATGCGCAGTCACGTCATCAGTGCATGATAGCCACGTGATCAGTGCATGCTCAGTCACGTGGTCTGGACTTGATCAGCCACGTGCTCAGTGCCTGCAGAGTCACGTGATCAGGGCCTGCTGAGCTGCGTGATTCCTGCCGGCTCATCTGCATGACAATTGCCAGCTGAGCTGCGTGATTCCTGTCGGCTCATCTGCTTGACAATTGCCAGCTGAGCTGCGTGATTCCTGCCTGGTCACGTGCTTGATTATTGCCAGTTGAGCAGCATGATTCGTCACTGCTGAGCTCCATGCTTATTGCCTGCTGATTGCGTGGTTCGTGTCTGCTCAGCTCTTTGAGTATTGCCTCCTGAGGTCCCTGTTCGGTCCCCACCTGCCGGGGACCAGCCCCAACTGATCCAGGGTATTCGAAGGAGAGATGGCCTAGGCGACTATTTATATGCTAATCAGAGATGTCAAGAATAATAGTATGAGGAGAGCTCAGTAGGAAAATTCGGTGGAGAAAAGAGACTGAGAAGCTTGGTTTACGCGGAAGACCAATCAAACTTCAAGACAAGAAGTTTGCACCACTTACGTAGGGCGCAGGCGCCCTCTCGAATAGCGAAGGTGCCTCACCCTAGACACCTTCTCGAGTGGGTCTTAGCAGCCCAGGCATAATTAGGAAGCGTGGTGGGTTCCGCGCTCCAGATGGAGACTCAGCTGGAAGTTAAAGGAAGAATGACAAGGAACTTTATGAATTGGAGCTGTAAGTTAACTCTTTGACAGAGAGAGCGAGATGGTGGTGGGGGACAGCCCCCAGTGAAATCAGAGGTGAGAGCACAAAGCAATACAGTAGGCAGACTCCGGTTTTTGGGGGGGAGATGCTCGAGAATATCCGGGTGGACTCCTGAGGCTCGATCCCGCATTTGCGTATGCCGAGCCTCCTTCCTCATGACCTTTGTCCAGAGTGGAATGCCTCCCCGGCTCCCGGCACATGATCAGTGCATGCTCAGTCACGATATCAGTGCCTGCTCAGCCACGTGATCACTGACGGCACAGTCACGTGATCAGCGCCTCTCAGTCACGTGATCACCGTATGATAAACACGTGATCAGTGAACGACCAGCCACGTGATCACTGCATGCGCGGTCAGGTGGTCAGTTCCTGATCAGCCACCTGATCAGTGCGTGCACAGTCCCCTGATCAGCGCCTGTCAGTCACTGATCACTGCCTGATAAACACGTGATCAGTGCCGAACAGCCACGTCATCAGTGCATGCGCAGTCACGTGATCAGTGCATGATAGCCACGTGATCAGTGCGTGCACAGTCCCATGATCAGCGCCTGTCAGTCACTGATCATTGCCTGATAAACACGTGATCAGTGCATGATGAGCCATGTGATCAGTGCCCGATCAGCCACGTCATCAGTGCATGTGCAGTCACGTCATCAGTGCATGATAGCCACGTGATCAGTGCATGCTCAGTCACGTGATCTGGACTTGATCAGCCACGTGATCAGTGCCTGCAGAGTCACGTGATCAAGGCCTGCTGAGCTGCGTGATTCCTGCCAGCTCATCGGCATGACAATTGCCAGCTGAGCTGCGTGATTCCTGTCGGCTCATCTGCTTGACAATGCCAGCTGAGCTGCGTGATTCCTGCCTGGTCACGTGCTTGATTATTGCCAGTTGAGCAGCATGATTCGTCACTGCTGAGCTCCATGCTTTTTGCCTGCTGATTGCGTGGTTCGTGTCTGCTCAGCTCTTTGAGTATTGCCTCCTGAGGTCCCTGTTCGGTCGCCACCTGCCGGGGACCAGCCCCAACTGATCCAGGGTATTCGAAGGAGAGATGGCCTAGGCGACTATTTATATGCTAATCAGAGATGTCAAGAATAATAGTATAAGGAGAGCTCAGTAGGAAAATTCGGTGGAGAAAAGAGACTGAGTAGCTTGGTTTACGCGGAAGACCAATCAAACTTCAAGACAAGAAGTTTGCACCACTTACGTAGGCCGCAGGCTCCCTCTCGAATAGCGAAAGGTGCCTCACCCTAGACACCTTCTCGAGTGGGTCTTAGCAGCCCAGGCATAATTAGTAAGCGTGGTGGGTTCCGCGCTCCAGATGGAGACTCAGCTGGAAGTTAAAGGGAAGAATGACAAGGAACTTTATGAATTGGAGCTGTAAGTTAACTCTTTGACAGAGAGAGCGAGATGGTGGTGGGGGACAGCCCCCAGTGAAATCAGAGGTGAGAGCACAAAGCAATACAGTAGGCAGACTCCGGTTTTTTTGGGGGGGAGATGCTCGAGAATATCCGGGTGGACTCCTGAGGCTCGATCCCGCATTTGCGTATGCCGAGCCTCCTTCCTCATGACCTTTGTCCAGAGTGGAATGCCTCCCCGGCTCCCGGCACATGATCAGTGCATGCTCAGTCACGATATCAGTGCCTGCTCAGCCACGTGATCACTGACGGCACAGTCACGTGATCAGCGCCTCTCAGTCACGTGATCACCGTATGATAAACACGTGATCAGTGAACGACCAGCCACGTGATCACTGCATGCGCGGTCAGGTGGTCAGTTCCTGATCAGCCACCTGATCAGTGCGTGCACAGTCCCCTGATCAGCGCCTGTCAGTCACTGATCACTGCCTGATAAACACGTGATCAGTGCCGCGAACAGCCACGTCATCAGTGCATGAAGCCACGTGATCAGTGCGTGCACAGTCCCATGATCAGCGCCTGTCAGTCACTGATCATTGCCTGATAAACACGTGATCAGTGCATGATGAGCCATGTGATCAGTGCCCGATCAGCCACGTCATCAGTGCATGCGCAGTCACGTCATCAGTGCATGATAGCCACGTGATCAGTGCATGCTCAGTCACGTGATCTGGACTTGATCAGCCACGTGATCAGTGCCTGCAGAGTCACGTGATCAGGGCCTGCTGAGCTGCGTGATTCCTGCCGGCTCATCTGCATGACAATTGCCAGCTGAGCTGCGTGATTCCTGTCGGCTCATCTGCTTGACAATTGCCAGCTGAGCTGCGTGATTCCTGCCTGGTCACGTGCTTGATTATTGCCAGTTGAGCAGCATGATTCGTCACTGCTGAGCTCCATGCTTATTGCCTGCTGATTGCGTGGTTCGTGTCTGCTCAGCTCTTTGAGTATTGCCTCCTGAGGTCCCTGTTCGGTCGCCACCTGCCGGGGACCAGCCCCAACTGATCCAGGGTATTCGAAGGAGAGATGGCCTAGGCGACTATTTATATGCTAATCAGAGATGTCAAGAATAATAGTATGAGGAGAGCTCAGTAGGAAAATTCGGTGGAGAAAAGAGACTGAGTAGCTTGGTTTACGCGGAAGACCAATCAAACTTCAAGACAAGAAGTTTGCACCACTTACGTAGGCCGCAGGCGCCCTCTCGAATAGCGAAAGGTGCCTCACCCTAGACACCTTCTCGAGTGGGTCTTAGCAGCCCAGGCATAATTAGTAAGCGTGGTGGGTTCCGCGCTCCAGATGGAGACTCAGCTGGAAGTTAAAGGGAAGAATGACAAGGAACTTTATGAATTGGAGCTGTAAGTTAACTCTTTGACAGAGAGAGCGAGATGGTGGTGGGGGACAGCCCCCAGTGAAATCAGAGGTGAGCACAAAGCAATACAGTAGGCAGACTCCGGTTTTTGGGGGGGAGATGCTCGAGAATATCCGGGTGGACTCCTGAGGCTCGATCCCGCATTTGCGTATGCCGAGCCTCCTTCCTCATGACCTTTGTCCAGAGTGGAATGCCTCCCCGGCTCCCGGCACATGATCAGTGCATGCTCAGTCACGATATCAGTGCCTGCTCAGCCACGTGATCACTGACGGCACAGTCACGTGATCAGCGCCTCTCAGTCACGTGATCACCGTATGATAAACACGTGATCAGTGAACGACCAGCCACGTGATCACTGCATGCGCGGTCAGGTGGTCAGTTCCTGATCAGCCACCTGATCAGTGCGTGCACAGTCCCCTGATCAGCGCCTGTCAGTCACTGATCACTGCCTGATAAACACGTGATCAGTGCCCGAACAGCCACGTCATCAGTGCATGCGCAGTCACGTGATCAGTGCATGATAGCCACGTGATCAGTGCGTGCACAGTCCCATGATCAGCGCCTGTCAGTCACTGATCATTGCCTGATAAACACGTGATCAGTGCATGATGAGCCATGTGATCAGTGCCCGATCAGCCACGTCATCAGTGCATGCGCATCCGTCATCAGTGCATGATAGCCACGTGATCAGTGCATGCTCAGTCACGTGATCTGGACTTGATCAGCCACGTGATCAGTGCCTGCAGAGTCACGTGATCAGGGCCTGCTGAGCTGCGTGATTCCTGCCGGCTCATCTGCATGACAATTGCCAGCTGAGCTGCGTGATTCCTGTCGGCTCATCTGCTTGACAATTGCCAGCTGAGCTGCGTGATTCCTGCCTGGTCACGTGCTTGATTATTGCCAGTTGAGCAGCATGATTCGTCACTGCTGAGCTCCATGCTTATTGCCTGCTGATTGCGTGGTTCGTGTCTGCTCAGCTCTTTGAGTATTGCCTCCTGAGGTCCCTGTTCGGTCGCCACCTGCCGGGGACCAGCCCCAACTGATCCAGGGTATTCGAAGGAGAGATGGCCTAGGCGACTATTTATATGCTAATCAGAGATGTCAAGAATAATAGTATGAGGAGAGCTCAGTAGGAAAATTCGGTGGAGAAAAGAGACTGAGTAGCTTGGTTTACGCGGAAGACCAATCAAACTTCAAGACAAGAAGTTTGCACCACTTACGTAGGCCGCAGGCGCCCTCTCGAATAGCGAAAGGTGCCTCACCCTAGACACCTTCTCGAGTGGGTCTTAGCAGCCCAGGCATAATTAGTAAGCGTGGTGGGTTCCGCGCTCCAGATGGAGACTCAGCTGGAAGTTAAAGGGAAGAATGACAAGGAACTTTAGGAATTGGAGCTGTAAGTTAACTCTTTGACAGAGAGAGCGAGATGGTGGTGGGGACAGCCCCCAGTGAAATCAGAGGTGAGAGCACAAAGCAATACAGTAGGCAGACTCCAGTTTTTTGGGGGGGGAGATGCTCGAGAATATCCGGGTGGACTCCTGAGGCTCGATCCCGCATTCGCGTATGCCGAGCCTCCTTCCTCATGACCTTTGTCCAGAGTGGAATGCCTCCCCGGCTCCCGGCACATGATCAGTGCATGTTCAGTCACGATATCAGTGCCTGCTCAGCCACGTGATCACTGACGGCACAGTCACGTGATCAGCACCTCTCAGTCACGTGATCACCGAATGATAAACACATGATCAGTGAACGACCAGCCACGTGATCACTGCATGCGCGGTCAGGTGGTCAGTTCCTGATCAGCCACCTGATCAGTGCGTGCACAGTCCCCTGATCAGCGCCTGTCAGTCCCTGATCACTGCCTGATAAACACGTGATTAGTGACGGAACAGCCACGTCATCAGTGCATGCGCAGTCACGTGATCAGTGCATGATAGCCACGTGATCAGTGCGTGCACAGTCCCATGATCAGCGCCTGTCAGTCACTGATCATTGCCTGATAAACACGTGATCAGTGCATGATGAGCCATGTGATCAGTGCCCGATCAGCCACGTCATCAGTGCATGCGCAGTCACGTCATCAGTGCATGATAGCCACGTGATCAGTGCATGCTCAGTCACGTGATCTGGACTTGATCAGCCACGTGATCAGTGCCTGCAGAGTCACGTGATCAGGGCCTGCTGAGCTGCGTGATTCCTGCCGGCTCATCTGCATGACAATTGCCAGCTGAGCTGCGTGATTCCTGTCGGCTCATCTGCTTGACAATTGCCAGCTGAGCTGCGTGATTCCTGCCTGGTCACGTGCTTGATTATTGCCAGTTGAGCAGCATGATTCGTCACTGCTGAGCTCCATGCTTATTGCCTGCTGATTGCGTGGTTCGTGTCTGCTCAGCTCTTTGAGTATCGCCTCCTGAGGTCCCTGTTCGGTCGCCACCTGCCGGGGACCAGCCCCAACTGATCCAGGGTATTCGAAGGAGAGATGGCCTAGGCGACTATTTATATGCTAATCAGAGATGTCAAGAATAATAGTATGAGGAGAGCTCAGTAGGAAAATTCGGTGGAGAAAAGAGACTGAGTAGCTTGGTTTACGCGGAAGACCAATCAAACTTCAAGACAAGAAGTTTGCACCACTTACGTAGGCCGCAGGCGCCCTCTCGAATAGCGAAAGGTGCCTCACCCTAGACACCTTCTCGAGTGGGTCTTAGCAGCCCAGGCATAATTAGTAAGCGTGGTGGGTTCCGCGCTCCAGATGGAGACTCAGCTGGAAGTTAAAGGGAAGAATGACAAGGAACTTTATGAATTGGAGCTGTAAGTTAACTCTTTGACAGAGAGAGCGAGATGGTGGTGGGGGACAGCCCCCAGTGAAATCAGAGGTGAGAGCACAAAGCAATACAGTAGGCAGACTCCGGTTTTTTTGGGGGGAGATGCTCGAGAATATCCGGGTGGACTCCTGAGGCTCGATCCCGCATTTGCGTATGCCGAGCCTCCTTCCTCATGACCTTTGTCCAGAGTGGAATGCCTCCCCGGCTCCCGGCACATGATCAGTGCATGCTCAGTCACGATATCAGTGCCTGCTCAGCCACGTGATCACTGACGGCACAGTCACGTGATCAGCGCCTCTCAGTCACGTGATCACCGTATGATAAACACGTGATCAGTGAACGACCAGCCACGTGATCACTGCATGCGCGGTCAGGTGGTCAGTTCCTGATCAGCCACCTGATCAGTGCGTGCACAGTCCCTGATCAGCGCCTGTCAGTCACTGATCACTGCCTGATAAACACGTGATCAGTGCCCGAACAGCCACGTCATCAGTGCATGCGCAGTCACGTGATCAGTGCATGATAGCCACGTGATCAGTGCGTGCACAGTCCCATGATCAGCGCCTGTCAGTCACTGATCATTGCCTGATAAACACGTGATCAGTGCATGATGAGCCATGTGATCAGTGCCCGATCAGCCACGTCATCAGTGCATGCGCAGTCACGTCATCAGTGCATGATAGCCACGTGATCAGTGCATGCTCAGTCACGTGATCTGGACTTGATCAGCCACGTGATCAGTGCCTGCAGAGTCACGTGATCAGGGCCTGCTGAGCTGCGTGATTCCTGCCGGCTCATCTGCATGACAATTGCCAGCTGAGCTGCGTGATTCCTGTCGGCTCATCTGCTTGACAATTGCCAGCTGAGCTGCGTGATTCCTGCCTGGTCACGTGCTTGATTATTGCCAGTTGAGCAGCATGATTCGTCACTGCTGAGCTCCATGCTTATTGCCTGCTGATTGCGTGGTTCGTGTCTGCTCAGCTCTTTGAGTATTGCCTCCTGAGGTCCCTGTTCGGTCGCCACCTGCCGGGGACCAGCCCCAACTGATCCAGGGTATTCGAAGGAGAGATGGCCTAGGCGACTATTTATATGCTAATCAGAGATGTCAAGAATAATAGTATGAGGAGAGCTCAGTAGGAAAATTCGGTGGAGAAAAGAGACTGAGTAGCTTGGTTTACGCGGAAGACCAATCAAACTTCAAGACAAGAAGTTTGCACCACTTACGTAGGCCGCAGGCGCCCTCTCGAATAGCGAAAGGTGCCTCACCCTAGACACCTTCTCGAGTGGGTCTTAGCAGCCCAGGCATAATTAGTAAGCGTGGTGGGTTCCGCGCTCCAGATGGAGACTCAGCTGGAAGTTAAAGGGAAGAATGACAAGGAACTTTATGAATTGGAGCTGTAAGTTAACTCTTTGACAGAGAGAGCGAGATGGTGGTGGGGGACAGCCCCCAGTGAAATCAGAGGTGAGAGCACAAAGCAATACAGTAGGCAGACTCCGGTTTTTTGGGGGGAGATGCTCGAGAATATCCGGGTGGACTCCTGAGGCTCGATCCCGCATTTGCGTATGCCGAGCCTCCTTCCTCATGACCTTTGTCCAGAGTGGAATGCCTCCCCGGCTCCCGGCACATGATCAGTGCATGCTCAGTCACGATATCAGTGCCTGCTCAGCCACGTGATCACTGACGGCACAGTCACGTGATCAGCGCCTCTCAGTCACGTGATCACCGTATGATAAACACGTGATCAGTGAACGACCAGCCACGTGATCACTGCATGCGCGGTCAGGTGGTCAGTTCCTGATCAGCCACCTGATCAGTGCGTGCACAGTCCCCTGATCAGCGCCTGTCAGTCACTGATCACTGCCTGATAAACACGTGATCAGTGCCCAACAGCCACGTCATCAGTGCATGCGCAGTCACGTGATCAGTGCATGATAGCCACGTGATCAGTGCGTGCACAGTCCCATGATCAGCGCCTGTCAGTCACTGATCATTGCCTGATAAACACGTGATCAGTGCATGATGAGCCATGTGATCAGTGCCCGATCAGCCACGTCATCAGTGCATGCGCAGTCACGTCATCAGTGCATGATAGCCACGTGATCAGTGCATGCTCAGTCACGTGATCTGGACTTGATCAGCCACGTGATCAGTGCCTGCAGAGTCACGTGATCAGGGCCTGCTGAGCTGCGTGATTCCTGCCGGCTCATCTGCATGACAATTGCCAGCTGAGCTGCGTGATTCCTGTCGGCTCATCTGCTTGACAATTGCCAGCTGAGCTGCGTGATTCCTGCCTGGTCACGTGCTTGATTATTGCCAGTTGAGCAGCATGATTCGTCACTGCTGAGCTCCATGCTTATTGCCTGCTGATTGCGTGGTTCGTGTCTGCTCAGCTCTTTGAGTATTGCCTCCTGAGGTCCCTGTTCGGTCGCCACCTGCCGGGGACCAGCCCCAACTGATCCAGGGTATTCGAAGGAGAGATGGCCTAGGCGACTATTTATATGCTAATCAGAGATGTCAAGAATAATAGTATGAGGAGAGCTCAGTAGGAAAATTCGGTGGAGAAAAGGGACTGAGTAGCTTGGTTTACGCGGAAGACCAATCAAACTTCAAGACAAGAAGTTTGCACCACTTACGTAGGCCGCAGGCGCCCTCTCGAATAGCGAAAGGTGCCTCACCCTAGACACCTTCTCGAGTGGGTCTTAGCAGCCCAGGCATAATTAGTAAGCGTGGTGGGTTCCGCTCCAGATGGAGACTCAGCTGGAAGTTAAAGGGAAGAATGACAAGGAACTTTATGAATTGGAGCTGTAAGTTAACTCTTTGACAGAGAGAGCGAGATGGTGGTGGGGGACAGCCCCAGTGAAATCAGAGGTGAGAGCACAAAGCAATACAGTAGGCAGACTCTGGTTTTTTGGGGGGAGATGCTCGAGAATATCCGGGTGGACTCCTGAGGCTCGATCCCGCATTTGCGTATGCCGAGCCTCCTTCCTCATGACCTTTGTCCAGAGTCGAAGGCCTCCCCGGCTCCCGGCACATGATCAGTGCATGCTCAGTCACGATATCAGTGCCTGCTCAGCCACGTGATCACTGACGGCACAGTCACGTGATCAGCGCCTCTCAGTCACGTGATCACCGTAGGATAAACACGTGATCAGTGAACGACCAGCCACGTGATCAGTGCGTGCACAGTCCCATGATCAGCGCCTGTCAGTCACTGATCATTGCCTGATAAAACACGTGATCAGTGCATGATGAGCCATGTGATCAGTGCCTGATCAGCCACGTCATCAGTGCATGCGCAGTCACGTCATCAGTGCATGATAGCCACGTGATCAGTGCATGCTCAGTCACGTGATCTGGACTTGATCAGCCACGTGATCAGTGCCTGCAGAGTCACGTGATCAGGGCCTGCTGAGCTGCGTGATTCCTGCCGGCTCATCTGCATGACAATTGCCATCTGAGCTGCGTGATTCCTGTCGGCTCATCTGCTTGACAATTGCCAGCTGAGCTGCGTGATTCCTGCCTGGTCACGTGCTTGATTATTGCCAGTTGAGCAGCATGATTCGTCACTGCTGAGCTCCATGCTTATTGCCTGCTGATTGCGTGGTTCGTGTCTGCTCAGCTCTTTGAGTATCGCCTCCTGAGGTCCCTGTTCGGTCGCCACCTGCCGGGGACCAGCCCCAACTGATCCAGGGTATTCGAAGGAGAGATGGCCTAGGCGACTATTTATATGCTAATCAGAGATGTCAAGAATAATAGTATGAGGAGAGCTCAGTAGGAAAATTCGGTGGAGAAAAGAGACTGAGTAGCTTGGTTTACGCGGAAGACCAATCAAACTTCAAGACAAGAAGTTTGCACCACTTACGTAGGCCGCAGGCGCCCTCTCGAATAGCGAAAGGTGCCTCACCCTAGACACCTTCTCGAGTGGGTCTTAGCAGCCCAGGCATAATTAGTAAGCGTGGTGGGTTCCGCGCTCCAGATGGAGACTCAGCTGGAAGTTAAAGGGAAGAATGACAAGGAACTTTATGAATTGGAGCTGTAAGTTAACTCTTTGACAGAGAGAGCGAGATGGTGGTGGGGGACAGCCCCCAGTGAAATCAGAGGTGAGAGCACAAAGCAATACAGTAGGCAGACTCTGGTTTTTTGGGGGGAGATGCTCGAGAATATCCGGGTGGACTCCTGAGGCTCGATCCCGCATTTGCGTATGCCGAGCCTCCTTCCTCATGACCTTTGTCCAGAGTGGAATGCCTCCCCGGCTCCCGGCACATGATCAGTGCATGCTCAGTCACGATATCAGTGCCTGCTCAGCCACGTGATCACTGACGGCACAGTCACGTGATCAGCGCCTCTCAGTCACGTGATCACCGTATGATAAACACGTGATCAGTGAACGACCAGCCACGTGATCACTGCATGCGCAGTCAGGTGGTCAGTTCCTGATCAGCCACCTGATCAGTGCGTGCACAGTCCCCTGATCAGCGCCTGTCAGTCACTGATCACTGCCTGATAAACACGTGATCAGTGCCCAAACAGCCACGTCATCAGTGCATGCGCAGTCACGTGATCAGTGCATGATAGCCACGTGATCAGTGCGTGCACAGTCCCATGATCAGCGCCTGTCAGTCACTGATCATTGCCTGATAAACACGTGATCAGTGCATGATGAGCCATGTGATCAGTGCCTGATCAGCCACGTCATCAGTGCATGCGCAGTCACGTCATCAGTGCATGATAGCCACGTGATCAGTGCATGCTCAGTCACGTGATCTGGACTTGATCAGCCACGTGATCAGTGCCTGCAGAGTCACGTGATCAGGGCCTGCTGAGCTGCGTGATTCCTGCCGGCTCATCTGCATGACAATTGCCATCTGAGCTGCGTGATTCCTGTCGGCTCATCTGCTTGACAATGGCCAGCTGAGCTGCGTGATTCCTGCCTGGTCACGTGCTTGATTATTGCCAGTTGAGCAGCATGATTCGTCACTGCTGAGCTCCATGCTTATTGCCTGCTGATTGCGTGGTTCGTGTCTGCTCAGCTCTTTGAGTATCGCCTCCTGAGGTCCCTGTTCGGTCGCCACCTGCCGGGAACCAGCCCCAACTGATCCAGGGTATTCGAAGGAGAGATGGCCTAGGCGACTATTTATATGCTAATCAGAGTTGTCAAGAATAATAGTATGAGGAGAGCTCAGTAGGAAAATTCGGTGGAGAAAAGAGACTGAGTAGCTTGGTTTACGCGGAAGACCAATCAAACTTCAAGACAAGAAGTTTGCACCACTTACGTAGGCCGCAGGCGCCCTCTCGAATAGCGAAAGGTGCCTCACCCTAGACACCTTCTCGAGTGGGTCTTAGCAGCCCAGGCACAATTAGTAAGCGTGGTGGGTTCCGCGCTCCAGATGGAGACTCAGCTGGAAGTTAAAGGGAAGAATGACAAGGAACTTTATGAATTGGAGCTGTAAGTTAACTCTTTGACAGAGAGCGAGATGGTGGTGGGGGACAGCCCCCAGTGAAATCAGAGGTGAGAGCACAAAGCAATACAGTAGGCAGACTCTGGATTTTTTGGGGGAGATGCTCGAGAATATCCGGGTGGACTCCTGAGGCTCGATCCCGCATTTGCGTATGCCGAGCCTCCTTCCTCATGACCTTTGTCCAGACTGGAAGGCCTCCCCGGCTCCCGGCACATGATCAGTGCATGCTCAGTCACGATATCAGTGCCTGCTCAGCCACGTGATCACTGACGGCACAGTCCCGTGATCAGCGCCTCTCAGTCACGTGATCACCGTATGATAAACACGTGATCAGTGAACGACCAGCCACGTGATCACTGCATGCGCAGTCAGGTGGTCAGTTCCTGATCAGCCACCTGATCAGTGCGTGCACAGTCCCCTGATCAGCGCCTGTCGGTCACTGATCCCTGCCTGATAAACACGTGATCAGTGCCCGAACAGCCACGTCATCAGTGCATGCGCAGTCACGTGATCAGTGCATGATAGCCACGTGATCAGTGCGTGCACAGTCCCATGATCAGCGCCTGTCAGTCACTGATCATTGCCTGATAAACACGTGATCAGTGCATGATGAGCCATGTGATCAGTGCCGGATCAGCACGTCATCAGTGCATGCGCAGTCACGTCATCAGTGCATGATAGCCACGTGATCAGTGCATGCTCAGTCACGTGATCTGGACTTGATCAGCCACGTGATCAGTGCCTGCAGAGTCACGTGATCAGGGCCTGCTGAGCTGCGTGATTCCTGCCGGCTCATCTGCATGACAATTGCCATGAGCTGCGTGATTCCTGTCGGCTCATCTGCTTGACATTTGCCAGCTGAGCTGCGTGATTCCTGCCTGGTCACGTGCTTGATTATTGCCAGTTGAGCAGCATGATTCGTCACTGCTGAGCTCCATGCTTATTGCGTGCTGATTGCGTGGTTCGTGTCTGCTCAGCTCTTTGAGTATTGCCTCCTGAGGTCCCTGTTCGGTCGCCACCTGACGGGGACCAGCCCCAACTGATCCAGGGTATTCGAAGGAGAGATGGCCTAGGCGACTATTTATATGCTAATCAGAGATGTCAAGAATAATAGTATGAGGAGAGCTCAGTAGGAAAATTCGGTGGAGAAAAGAGACTGAGTAGCTTGGTTTACGCGGAAGACCAATCAAACTTCAAGACAAGAAGTTTGCACCACTTACGTAGGCCGCAGGCGCCCTCTCGAATAGCGAAAGGTGCCTCACCCTAGACACCTTCTCGAGTGGGTCTTAGCAGCCCAGGCATAATTAGTAAGCGTGGTGGGTTCCGCGCTCCAGATGGAGACTCAGCTGGAAGTTAAAGGGAAGAATGACAAGGAACTTTATGAATTGGAGCTGTAAGTTAACTCTTTGACAGAGAGAGCGAGATGGTGGTGGGGGACAGCCCCCAGTGAAATCAGAGGTGAGAGCACAAAGCAATACAGTAGGCAGACTCTGGATTTTTTGGGGGAGATGCTCGAGAATATCCGGGTGGACTCCTGAGGCTCGATCCCGCATTTGCGTATGCCGAGCCTCCTTCCTCATGACCTTTGTCCAGAGTGGAATGCCTCCCCGGCTCCCGGCACATGATCAGTGCATGCTCAGTCACGATATCAGTGCCTGCTCAGCCACGTGATCACTGACGGCACAGTCACGTGATCAGCGCCTCTCAGTCACGTGATCACCGTATGATAAACACGTGATCAGTGAGCGACCAGCCACGTGATCACTGCATGCGCAGTCAGGTGGTCAGTTCCTGATCAGCCACCTGATCAGTGCGTGCACAGTCCCCTGATCAGCGCCTGTCAGTCACTGATCACTGCCTGATAAACACGTGATCAGTGCCGAACAGCCACGTCATCAGTGCATGCGCAGTCACGTGATCAGTGCATGATAGCCACGTGATCAGTGCGTGCACAGTCCCATGATCAGCGCCTGTCAGTCACTGATCATTGCCTGATAAACACGTGATCAGTGCATGATGAGCCATGTGATCAGTGCCCGATCAGCCACGGCATCAGTGCATGCGCAGTCACGTCATCAGTGCATGATAGCCACGTGATCAGTGCATGCTCAGTCACGTGATCTGGACTTGATCAGCCACGTGATCAGTGCCTGCAGAGTCACGTGATCAGGGCCTGCTGAGCTGCGTGATTCCTGCCGGCTCATCTGCATGACAATTGCCATCTGAGCTGCGTGATTCCTGTCGGCTCATCTGCTTGACAGTTGCCAGCTGAGCTGCGTGATTCCTGCCTGGTCACGTGCTTGATTATTGCCAGTTGAGCAGCATGATTCGTCACTGCTGAGCTCCATGCTTATTGCCTGCTGATTGCGTGGTTCGTGTCTGCTCAGCTCTTTGAGTATTGCCTCCTGAGGTCCCTGTTCGGTCGCCACCTGCCGAGGACCAGCCCCAACTGATCCAGGGTATTCGAAGGAGAGATGGCCTAAGCGACTATTTATATGCTAATCAGAGATGTCAAGAATAATAGTATGAGGAGAGCTCAGTAGGAAAATTCGGTGGAGAAAAGAGACTGAGTAGCTTGGTTTACGCGGAAGACCAATCAAACTTCAAGACAAGAAGTTTGCACCACTTACGTAGGCCGCAGGCGCCCTCTCGAATAGCGAAAGGTGCCTCACCCTAGACACCTTCTCGAGTGGGTCTTAGCAGCCCAGGCATAATTAGTAAGCGTGGTGGGTTCCGCGCTCCAGATGGAGACTCAGCTGGAAGTTAAAGGGAAGAATGACAAGGAACTTTATGAATTGGAGCTGTAAGTTAACTCTTTGACAGACAGAGCGAGATGGTGGTGGGGGACAGCCCCAGTGAAATCAGAGGTGAGAGCACAAAGCAATACAGTAGGCAGACTCTGGTTTTTTGGGGGGAGATGCTCGAGAATATCCGGGTGGACTCCTGAGGCTCGATCCCGCATTTGCGTATGCCGAGCCTCCTTCCTCATGACTTTTGTCCAGAGTGGAATGCCTCCCCGGCTCCCGGCACATGATCAGTGCATGCTCAGTCACGATATCAGTGCCTGCTCAGCCACGTGATCACTGACGGCACAGTCACGTGATCAGCGCCTCTCAGTCACGTGATCACCGTATGATAAACACGTGATCAGTGAGCGACCAGCCACGTGATCACTGCATGCGCAGTCAGGTGGTCAGTTCCTGATCAGCCACCTGATCAGTGCGTGCACAGTCCCCTGATCAGCGCCTGTCAGTCACTGATCACTGCCTGATAAACACGTGATCAGTGCCCGATCAGCCACGTCATCAGTGCATGCGCAGTCACGTCATCAGTGCATGATAGCCACGTGATCAGTGCGTGCACAGTCCCATGATCAGCGCCTGTCAGTCACTGATCATTGCCTGATAAACACGTGATCAGTGCATGATGAGCCATGTGATCAGTGCCCGATCAGCCACGTCATCAGTGCATGCGCAGTCACGTCATCAGTGCATGATAGCCACGTGATCAGTGCATGCTCAGTCACGTGATCTGGACTTGATCAGCCACGTGATCAGTGCCTGCAGAGTCACGTGATCAGGACCTGCTGAGCTGCGTGATTCCTGCCGGCTCATCTGCATGACAATTGCCAGCTGAGCTGCGTGATTCCTGTCGGCTCATCTGCTTGACAATTGCCAGCTGAGCTGCGTGATTCCTGCCTGGTCACGTGCTTGATTATTGCCAGTTGAGCAGCATGATTCGTCACTGCTGAGCTCCATGCTTATTGCCTGCTGATTGCGTGGTTCGTGTCTGCTCAGCTCTTTGAGTATCGCCTCCTGAGGTCCCTCTTCGGTCGCCACCTGCCGGGGACCAGCCCCAGCTGATCCAGGGTATTCGAAGGAGAGATGGCCTAGGCGACTATTTATATGCTAATCAGAGATGTCAAGAATAATAGTATGAGGAGAGCTCAGTAGGAAAATTCGGTGGAGAAAAGAGACTGAGTGGCTTGGTTTACGCGGAAGACCAATCAAACTTCAAGACAAGAAGTTTGCACCACTTACGTAGGCCGCATGCGCCCTCTCGAATAGCGAAAGGTGCCTCACCCTAGACACCTTCTCGAGTGGGTCTTAGCAGCCCAGGCATAATTAGTAAGCGTGGTGGGTTCCGCGCTCCAGATGGAGACTCAGCTGGAAGTTAAAGGGAAGAATGACAAGGAACTTTATGAATTGGAGCTGTAAGTTAACTCTTTGACAGAGAGAGCGAGATGGTGGTGGGGGACAGCCCCCAGTGAAATCAGAGGTGAGAGCACAAAGCAATACAGTAGGCAGACTCTGGTTTTTGGGGAGATGCTCGAGAATATCCGGGTGGACTCCTGAGGCTCGATCCCGCATTTGCGTATGCCGAGCCTCCTTCCTCATGACCTTTGTCCGGAGTGGAATGCCTCCCCGGCTCCCGGCACATGATCAGTGCATGCTCAGTCATGATATCAGTGCCTGCTCAGCCACGTGATCACTGACGGCACAGTCACGTGATCAGCGCCTCTCAGTCACGTGATCACCGTATGATAAACACGTGATCAGTGAACGACCAGCCACGTGATCACTGCATGCGCAGTCAGGTGGTCAGTTCCTGATCAGCCACCTGATCAGTGCGTGCACAGTCCCCTGATCAGCGCCTGTCAGTCACTGATCACTGCCTGATAAACCGTGATCAGTGCCCGAACAGCCACGTCATCAGTGCATGCGCAGTCACGTGATCAGTGCATGATAGCCACGTGATCAGTGCGTGCACAGTCCCATGATCAGCGCCTGTCAGTCACTGATCATTGCCTGATAAACACGTGATCAGTGCATGATGAGCCATGTGGTCAGTGCCTGATCAGCCACGTCATCAGTGCATGCGCAGTCACGTCATCAGTGCATGATAGCCACGTGATCAGTGCATGCTCAGTCACGTGATCTGGACTTGATCAGCCACGTAATCAGTGCCTGCAGAGTCACGTGATCAGGGCCTGCTGAGCTGCGTGATTCCTGCCGGCTCATCTGCATGACAATTGCCATCTGAGCTGCGTGATTCCTGTCGGCTCATCTGCTTGACAATTGCCAGCTAAGCTGTGTGATTCCTGCCTGGTCACGTGCTTGATTATTGCCAGTTGAGCAGCATGATTCGTCACTGCTGAGCTCCATGCTTATTGCCTGCTGATTGCGTGGTTCGTGTCTGCTCAGCTCTTTGAGTATCGCCTCCTGAGGTCCCTGTTCAGTCGCCACCTGCCGGGGACCAGCCCCAACTGATCCAGGGTATTCGAAGGAGAGATGGCCTAGGCGACTATTTATATGCTAATCAGAGATGTCAAGAATAATAGTATGAGGAGAGCTCAGTAGGAAAATTCGGTGGAGAAAAGAGACTGAGTAGCTTGGTTTACGCGGAAGACCAATCAAACTTCAAGACAAGAAGTTTGCACCACTTACGTAGGCGCAGGCGCCCTCTCGAATGGCGAAAGGTGCCTCACCCTAGACACCTTCTCGAGTGGGTCTTAGCAGCCCAGGCACAATTAGTAAGCGTGGTGGGTTCCGCGCTCCAGATGGAGACTCAGCTGGAAGTTAAAGGGAAGAATGACAAGGAACTTTATGAATTGGAGCTGTAAGTTAACTCTTTGACAGAGAGCGAGATGGTGGTGGGGGACAGCCCCCAGTGAAATCAGAGGTGAGAGCACAAAGCAATACAGTAGGCAGACTCTGGATTTTTTGGGGGGAGATGCTCGAGAATATCCGGGTGGACTCCTGAGGCTCGATCCCGCATTTGCGTATGCCGAGCCTCCTTCCTCATGACCTTTGTCCAGAGTGGAATGCCTCCCCGGCTCCCGGCCCATGATCAGTGCATGCACAGTCACGATATCAGTGCCTGCTCAGCCACGTGATCACTGACGGCACAGTCACGTGATCAGCGCCTCTCAGTCACGTGATCACCGTATGATAAACACGTGATCAGTGAACGACCATCCACGTGATCACTGCATGCGCGGTCAGGTGGTCAGTTCCTGATCAGCCACCTGATCAGTGCATGCACAGTCCCCTGATCAGCGCCTGTCGGTCACTGATCACTGCCTGATAAACACGTGATCAGTGCCCGAACAGCCACGTCATCAGTGCATGCGCAGTCACGTGATCAGTGCATGATAGCCACGTGATCAGTGCGTGCACAGTCCCATGATCAGCGCCTGTCAGTCACTGATCATTGCCTGATAAACACGTGATCAGTGCATGATGAGCCATGTGATCAGTGCCTGATCAGCCACGTCATCAGTGCATGCGCATCGTCATCAGTGCATGATAGCCACGTGATCAGTGCATGCTCAGTCACGTGATCTGGACTTGATCAGCCACGTGATCAGTGCCTGCAGAGTCACGTGATCAGGGCCTGCTGAGCTGCGTGATTCCTGCCGGCTCATCTGCATGACAATTGCCATCTGAGCTGCGTGATTCCTGTCGGCTCATCTGCTTGACAATTGCCAGCTGAGCTGCGTGATTCCTGCCTGGTCACGTGCTTGATTATTGCCAGTTGAGCAGCATGATTCGTCACTGCTGAGCTCCATGCTTATTGCCTGCTGATTGCGTGGTTCGTGTCTGCTCAGCTCTTTGAGTATCGCCTCCTGAGGTCCCTGTTCGGTCGCCACCTGCCGGGGACCAGCCCCAACTGATCCAGGGTATTCGAAGGAGAGATGGCCTAGGCGACTATTTATATGCTAATCAGAGATGTCAAGAATAATAGTATGAGGAGAGCTCAGTAGGAAAATTCGGTGGAGAAAAGAGACTGAGTAGCTTGGTTTACGCGGAAGACCAATCAAACTTCAAGACAAGAAGTTTGCACCACTTACGTAGGCCGCAGGCGCCCTCTCGAATAGCGAAAGGTGCCTCACCTAGACACCTTCTCGAGTGGGTCTTAGCAGCCCAGGCATAATTAGTAAGCGTGGTGGGTTCCGCGCTCCAGATGGAGACTCAGCTGGAAGTTAAAGGGAAGAATGACAAGGAACTTTATGAATTGGAGCTGTAAGTTAACTCTTTGACAGAGAGAGCGAGATGGTGGTGGGGGACAGCCCCCAGTGAAATCAGAGGTGAGAGCAAAAGCAATACAGTAGGCAGACTCTGGTTTTTTGGGGGGAGATGCTCGAGAATATCCGGGTGGACTCCTGAGGCTCGATCCCGCATTTGCGTATGCCGAGCCTCCTTCCTCATGACCTTTGTCCAGAGTGGAAGGCCTCCCCGGCTCCCGGCACATGATCAGTGCATGCTCAGTCACGATATCAGTGCCTGCTCAGCCACGTGATCACTGACGGCACAGTCACGTGATCAGCGCCTCTCAGTCACGTGATCACCGTATGATAAACACGTGATCAGTGAACGACCAGCCACGTGATCACTGCATGCGCAGTCAGGTGGTCAGTTCCTGATCAGCCACCTGATCAGTGCGTGCACAGTCCCCTGATCAGCGCCTGTCAGTCACTGATCACTGCCTGATAAACACGTGATCAGTGCCCGAACAGCCACGTCATCAGTGCATGCGCAGTCACGTGATCAGTGCATGATAGCCACGTGATCAGTGCGTGCACAGTCCCATGATCAGCGCCTGTCAGTCACTGATCATTGCCTGATAAACACGTGATCAGTGCATGATGAGCCATGTGATCAGTGCCTGATCAGCCACGTCATCAGTGCATGGGCAGTCACGTCATCAGTGCATGATAGCCACGTGATCAGTGCATGCTCAGTCACGTGATCTGGACTTGATCAGCCACGTGATCAGTGCCTGCAGAGTCACGTGATCAGGGCCTGCTGAGCTGCGTGATTCCTGCCGGCTCATCTGCTTGACAATTGCCAGCTGAGCCTGCGTGATTCCTGCCTGGTCACGTGCTTGATTATTGCCAGTTGAGCAGCATGATTCGTCACTGCTGAGCTCCATGCTTATTGCCTGCTGATTGCGTGGTTCGTGTCTGCTCAGCTCTTTGAGTATCGCCTCCTGAGGTCCCTGTTCGGTCGCACCTGCCGGGGACCAGCCCCAACTGATCCAGGGTATTCGAAGGAGAGATGGCCTAGGCGACTATTTATATGCTAATCAGAGATGTCAAGAATAATAGTATGAGGAGAGCTCAGTAGGAAAATTCGGTGGAGAAAAGAGACTGAGTAGCTTGGTTTACGCGGAAGACCAATCAAACTTCAAGACAAGAAGTTTGCACCACTTACGTAGGCCGCAGGCGCCCTCTCGAATAGCGAAAGGTGCCTCACCCTAGACACCTTCTCAGTGGGTCTTAGCAGCCCAGGCATAATTAGTAAGCGTGGTGGGTTCCGCGCTCCAGATGGAGACTCAGCTGGAAGTTAAAGGGAAGAATGACAAGGAACTTTATGAATTGGAGCTGTAAGTTAACTCTTTGACAGAGAGAGCGAGATGGTGGTGGGGGACAGCCCCCAGTGAAATCAGAGGTGAGAGCACAAAGCAATACAGTAGGCAGACTCTGGTTTTTTGGGGGAGATGCTCGAGAATATCCGGGTGGACTCCTGAGGCTCGATCCCGCATTTGCGTATGCCGAGCCTCCTTCCTCATGACCTTTGTCCAGAGTGGAATGCCTCCCGGCTCCCGGCACATGATCAGTGCATGCTCAGTCACGATATCAGTGCCTGCTCAGCCACGTGATCACTGATGGCACAGTCACGTGATCAGCGCCTCTCAGTCACGTGATCACCGTATGATAAACACGTGATCAGTGAACGACCAGCCACGTGATCACTGCATGCGCAGTCAGGTGGTCAGTTCCTGATCAGCCACCTGATCAGTGCGTGCACAGTCCCCTGATCAGCGCCTGTCAGTCACTGATCACTGCCTGATAAACACGTGATCAGTGCCCGAACAGCCACGTCATCAGTGCATGCGCAGTCACGTGATCAGTGCATGATAGCCACGTGATCAGTGCGTGCACAGTCCCATGATCAGCGCCTGTCAGTCACTGATCATTGCCTGATAAACACGTGATCAGTGCATGATGAGCCATGTGATCAGTGCCCGATCAGCCACGTCATCAGTGCATGCGCAGTCACGTCATCAGTGCATGATAGCCACGTGATCAGTGCATGCTCAGTCACGTGATCTGGACTTGATCAGCCACGTGATCAGTGCCTGCAGAGTCACGTGATCAGGGCCTGCTGAGCTGCGTGATTCCTGCCGGCTCATCTGCATGACAATTGCCATCTGAGCTGCGTGATTCCTGTCGGCTCATCTGCTTGACAATTGCCAGCTGAGCTGCGTGATTCCTGCCTGGTCACGTGCTTGATTATTGCCAGTTGAGCAGCATGATTCGTCACTGCTGAGCTCCATGCTTATTGCCTGCTGATTGCGTGGTTCGTGTCTGCTCAGCTCTTTGAGTATCGCCTCCTGAGGTCCCTGTTCGGTCGCCACCTGCCGGGGACCAGCCCCAACTGATCCAGGGTATTCGAAGGAGAGATGGCCTAGGCGACTATTTATATGCTAATCAGAGATGTCAAGAATAATAGTATGAGGAGAGCTCAGTAGGAAAATTCGGTGGAGAAAGAGACTGAGTAGCTTGGTTTACGCGGAAGACCAATCAAACTTCAAGACAAGAAGTTTGCACCACTTACGTAGGCCGCAGGCGCCCTCTCGAATAGCGAAAGGTGCCTCACCCTAGACACCTTCTCGAGTGGGTCTTAGCAGCCCAGGCATAATTAGTAAGCGTGGTGGGTTCCGCGCTCCAGATGGAGACTCAGCTGGAAGTTAAAGGGAAGAATGACAAGGAACTTTATGAATTGGAGCTGTAAGTTAACTCTTTGACAGAGAGAGCGAGATGGTGGTAGGGGACAGCCCCCAGTGAAATCAGAGGTGAGAGCACAAAGCAATACAGTAGGCAGACTCTGGTTTGGGGGGAGATGCTCGAGAATATCCGGGTGGACTCCTGAGGCTCGATCCCGCATTTGCGTATGCCGAGCCTCCTTCCTCATGACCTTTGTCCAGAGTGGAAGGCCTCCCCGGCTCCCGGCACATGATCAGTGCATGCTCAGTCACGATATCAGTGCCTGCTCAGCCACGTGATCACTGACGGCACAGTCACGTGATCAGCGCCTCTCAGTCACGTGATCACCGTATGATAAACACGTGATCAATGAACGACCAGCCACGTGATCACTGCATGCGCGGTCAGGTGGTCAGTTCCTGATCAGCCACCTGATCAGTGCGTGCACAGTCCCTGATCAGCGCCTGTCAGTCACTGATCACTGCCTGATAAACACGTGATCAGTGACCGAAGAGACACGTCATCACTGCATGCGCAGTCACGGATCAGTGCATGATAGCCACGTGATCAGTGCGTGCACAGTCCCATGATCAGCGCCTGTCAGTCACTGATCATTGCCTGATAAACACGTGATTAGTGCATGATGAGCCATGTGATCAGTGCCCGATCAGCCACGTCATCAGTGCATGCGCAGTCACGTCATCAGTGCATGATAGCCACGTGATCAGTGCATGCTCAGTCACGTGATCTGTACTTGATCAGCCACGTGATCAGTGCCTGCAGAGTCACGTGATCAGGGCCTGCTGAGCTGCGTGATTCCTGCGGCTCATCTGCTTGACAATTGCCAGCTGAGCTGCGTGATTCCTGCCTGGTCACGTGCTTGATTGTTGCCAGTTGAGCAGCATGATTCGTCACTGCTGAGCTCCATGCTTATTGCCTGCTGATTGCGTGGTTCGTGTCTGCTCAGCTCTTTGAGTATTGCCTCCTGAGGTCCCTGTTCGGTCGCCACCTGCCGGGGACCAGCCCCAACTGATCCAGGGTATTCGAAGGAGAGATGGCCTAGGCGACTATTAATATGCTAATCAGAGATGTCAAGAATAATAGTATGAGGAGAGCTCAGTAGGAAAATTCGGTGGAGAAAAGAGACTGAGTAGCTTGGTTTACGCGGAAGACCAATCAAACTTCAAGACAAGAAGTTTGCACCACTTACGTAGGCCGCAGGCGCCCTCTCGAATAGCGAAAGGTGCCTCACCCTAGACACCTTCTCGAGTGGGTCTTGGCAGCCCAGGCATAATTAGTAAGCGTGGTGGGTTCCGCGCTCCAGATGGAGACTCAGCTGGAAGTTAAAGGGAAGAATGACAAGGAACTTTATGAATTGGAGCTGTAAGTTAACTCTTTGACAGAGAGAGCGAGATGGTGGTGGGGGACAGCCCCCAGTGAAATCAGAGGTGAGAGCACAAAGCAATACAGTAGGCAGACTCCGGTTTTTTTGGGGGGAGATGCTCGAGAATATCCGGGTGGACTCCTGAGGCTCGATCCCGCATTTGCGTATGCCGAGCCTCCTTCCTCATGACCTTTGTCCAGAGTGGAATGCCTCCCGGCTCCCGGCACATGATCAGTGCATGCTCAGTCACGATATCAGTGCCTGCTCAGCCACGTGATCACTGACGGCACAGTCACGTGATCAGCGCCTCTCAGTCACGTGATCACCGTATGATAAACACGTGATCAGTGAACGACCAGCCACGTGATCACTGCATGCGCAGTCAGGTGGTCAGTTCCTGATCAGCCACCTGATCAGTGCGTGCACAGTCCCCTGATCAGCGCCTGTCAGTCACTGATCACTGCCTGATAAACACGTGATCAGTGCCCGAACAGCCACGTCATCAGTGCATGCGCAGTCACGTGATCAGTGCATGATAGCCACGTGATCAGTGCGTGCACTGTCCCATGATCAGCGCCTGTCAGTCACTGATCATTGCCTGATAAACACGTGATCAGTGCATGATGAGCCATGTGATCAGTGCCCGATCAGCCACGTCATCAGTGCATGCGCAGTCACGTCATCAGTGCATGATAGCCACGTGATCAGTGCATGCTCAGTCACGTGATCTGGACTTGATCAGCCACGTGATCAGTACCTGCAGAGTCACGTGATCAGGGCCTGCTGAGCTGCGTGATTCCTGCCGGCTCATCTGCATGACAATTGCCATCTGAGCTGCGTGATTCCTGTCGGCTCATCTGCTTGACAATTGCCAGCTGAGCTGCGTGATTCCTGCCTGGTCACGTGCTTGATTATTGCCAGTTGAGCAGCATGATTCGTCACTGCTGAGCTCCATGCTTATTGCCTGCTGATTGCGTGGTTCGTGTCTGCTCAGCTCTTTGAGTATTGCCTCCTGAGGTCCCTGTTCGGTCGCCACCTGCCGGGACCAGCCCCAACTGATCCAGGGTATTCGAAGGAGAGATGGCCTAGGCGACTATTTATATGCTAATCAGAGATGTCAAGAATAATAGTATGAGGAGAGCTCAGTAGGAAAATTCGGTGGAGAAAAGAGACTGAGTAGCTTGGTTTACGCGGAAGACCAATCAAACTTCAAGACAAGAAGTTTGCACCACTTACGTAGGCCGCAGGCGCCCTCTCGAATAGCGAAAGGTGCCTCACCCTAGACACCTTCTCGAGTGGGTCTTAGCAGCCCAGGCATAATTAGTAAGCGTGGTGGGTTCCGCGCTCCAGATGGAGACTCAGCTGGAAGTTAAAGGGAAGAATGACAAGGAACTTTATGAATTGGAGCTGTAAGTTAACTCTTTGACAGAGAGAGCGAGATGGTGGTGGGGGACAGCCCCCAGTGAAATCAGAGGTGAGAGCACAAAGCAATACAGTAGGCAGACTCTGGTTTTTGGGGGAGATGCTCGAGAATATCCGGGTGGACTCCTGAGGCTCGATCCCGCATTTGCGTATGCCGAGCCTCCTTCCTCATGACCTTTGTCCAGAGTGGAATGCCTCCCCGGCTCCCGGCACATGATCAGTGCATGCTCAGTCACGATATCAGTGCCTGCTCAGCCACGTGATCACTGACGGCACAGTCACGTGATCAGCGCCTCTCAGTCACGTGATCACCGTATGATAAACACGTGATCAGTGAACGACCAGCCACGTGATCACTGCATGCGCAGTCAGGTGGTCAGTTCCTGATCAGCCACCTGATCAGTGCGTGCACAGTCCCCTGATCAGCGCCTGTCAGTCACTGATCACTGCCTGATAAACACGTGATCAGTGCCCGAACAGCCACGTCATCAGTGCATGCGCAGTCACGTGATCAGTGCATGATAGCCACGTGATCAGTGCGTGCACAGTCCCATGATCAGCGCCTGTCAGTCACTGATCATTGCCTGATAAACACGTGATCAGTGCATGATGAGCCATGTGATCAGTGCCCGATCAGCCACGTCATCAGTGCATGCGCAGTCCGTCATCAGTGCATGATAGCCACGTGATCAGTGCATGCTCAGTCACGTGATCTGGACTTGATCAGCCACGTGATCAGTGCCTGCAGAGTCACGTGATCAGGGCCTGCTGAGCTGCGTGATTCCTGCCGGCTCATCTGCATGACAATTGCCATCTGAGCTGCGTGATTCCTGTCGGCTCATCTGCTTGACAATTGCCAGCTGAGCTGCGTGATTCCTGCCTGGTCACGTGCTTGATTATTGCCAGTTGAGCAGCATGATTCGTCACTGCTGAGCTCCATGCTTATTGCCTGCTGATTGCGTGGTTCGTGTCTGCTCAGCTCTTTGAGTATCGCCTCCTGAGGTCCCTGTTCGGTCGCCACCTGCCGGGACCAGCCCCAACTGATCCAGGGTATTCGAAGGAGAGATGGCCTAGGCGACTATTTATATGCTAATCAGAGATGTCAAGAATAATAGTATGAGGAGAGCTCAGTAGGAAAATTCGGTGGAGAAAAGAGACTGAGTAGCTTGGTTTACGCGGAAGACCAATCAAACTTCAAGACAAGAAGTTTGCACCACTTACGTAGGCCGCAGGCGCCCTCTCGAATAGCGAAGGTGCCTCACCCTAGACACCTTCTCGAGTGGGTCTTAGCAGCCCAGGCATAATTAGTAAGCGTGGTGGGTTCCGCGCTCCAGATGGAGACTCAGCTGGAAGTTAAAGGGAAGAATGACAAGGAACTTTATGAATTGGAGCTGTAAGTTAACTCTTTGACAGAGAGAGTGAGATGGTGGTGGGGGACAGCCCCCAGTGAAATCAGAGGTGAGAGCACAAAGCAATACAGTAGGCAGACTCCGGTTTTTGGGGGGAGATGCTCGAGAATATCCGGGTGGACTCCTGAGGCTCGATCCCGCATTTGCGTATGCCGAGCCTCCTTCCTCATTACCTTTGTCCAGAGTGGAAGGCCTCCCCGGCTCCCGGCACATGATCAGTGCATGCTCAGTCACGATATCAGTGCCTGCTCAGCCACGTGATCACTGACGGCACAGTCACGTGATCAGCGCCTCTCAGTCACGTGATCACCGTATGATAAACACGTGATCAGTGAACGACCAGCCACGTGATCACTGCATGCGCAGTCCGGTGGTCAGTTCCTGATCAGCCACCTGATCAGTGCGTGCACAGTCCCTGATCAGCGCCTGTCAGTCACTGATCACTGCCTGATAAACACGTGATCAGTGCCGAACAGCCACGTCATCAGTGCATGCGCAGTCACGTGATCAGTGCATGATAGCCACGTGATCAGTGCGTGCACAGTCCCATGATCAGCGCCTGTCAGTCACTGATCATTGCCTGATAAACACGTGATCAGTGCATGATGAGCCATGTGATCAGTGCCTGATCAGCCACGTCATCAGTGCATGCGCAGTCACGTCATCAGTGCATGATAGCCACGTGATCAGTGCATGCTCAGTCACGTGATCTGGACTTGATCAGCCACGTGATCAGTGCCTGCAGAGTCACGTGATCAGGGCCTGCTGAGCTGCATGATTCCTGCCGGCTCATCTGCTTGACAATTGCCAGCTGAGCTGCGTGATTCCTGCCTGGTCACGTGCTTGATTATTGCCAGTTGAGCAGCATGATTCGTCACTGCTGAGCTCCATGCTTATTGCCTGCTGATTGCGTGGTTCGTGTCTGCTCAGCTCTTTGAGTATTGCCTCCTGAGGTCCCTGTTCGGTCGCCACCTGCCGGGGACCAGCCCCAACTGATCCAGGGTATTCGAAGGAGAGATGGCCTAGGCGACTATTTATAAGCTAATCAGAGATGTCAAGAATAATAGTATGAGGAGAGCTCAGTAGGAAAATTAGGTGGAGAAAAGAGACTGAGTAGCTTGGTTTACGCGGAAGACCAATCAAACTTCAAGACAAGAAGTTTGCACCACTTACGTAGGCCGCAGGCGCCCTCTCGAATAGCGAAAGGTGCCTCACCCTAGACACCTTCTCGAGTGGGTCTTAGCAGCCCAGGCATAATTAGTAAGCGTGGTGGGTTCCGCGCTCCAGATGGAGACTCAGCTGGAAGTTAAAGGGAAGAATGACAAGGAACTTTATGAATTGGAGCTGTAAGTTAACTCTTTGACAGAGAGAGCGAGATGGTGGTGGGGGACAGCCCCCAGTGAAATCAGAGGTGAGAGCACAAAGCAATACAGTAGGCAGACTCTGGTTTTTTTGGGGGGAGATGCTCGAGAATATCCGGGTGGACTCCTGAGGCTCGATCCCGCATTTGCGTATGCCGAGCCTCCTTCCTCATGACCTTTGTCCAGAGTGGAATGCCTCCCCGGCTCCCGGCACATGATCAGTGCATGCTCAGTCACGATATCAGTGCCTGCTCAGCCACGTGATCACTGACGGCACAGTCACGTGATCAGCGCCTCTCAGTCACGTGATCACCGTATGATAAACACGTGATCAGT
Source organism: Bos javanicus (assembly GCF_032452875.1). NCBI lineage: Eukaryota > Metazoa > Chordata > Mammalia > Artiodactyla > Bovidae > Bos > Bos javanicus. The sequence goes on along the minus strand of NW_026894062.1, from coordinate 161,916 downwards.
GAACGACCAGCCACGTGATCACTGCATGCGCAGTCAGGTGGTCAGTTCCTGATCAGCCACCTGATCAGTGCGTGCACAGTCCCTGATCAGCGCCTGTCAGTCACTGATCACTGCCTGATAAACACGTGATCAGTGCCGAACAGCCACGTCATCAGTGCATGCGCAGTCACGTGATCAGTGCATGATAGCCACGTGATGCAGTGCACAGTCCCATGATCAGCGCCTGTCAGTCACTGATCATTGCCTGATAAACACGTGATCAGTGCATGATGAGCCATGTGATCAGTGCCTGATCAGCCACGTCATCAGTGCATGCGCAGTCACGTCATCAGTGCATGATAGCCACGTGATCAGTGCATGCTCAGTCACGTGATCTGGACTTGATCAGCCACGTGATCAGTGCCTGCAGAGTCACGTGATCAGGGCCTGCTGAGCTGCGTGATTCCTGCCGGCTCATCTGCATGACAATTGCCATCTGAGCTGCGTGATTCCTGTCGGCTCATCTGCTTGACAATTGCCAGCTGAGCTGCGTGATTCCTGCCTGGTCACGTGCTTGATTATTGCCAGTTGAGCAGCATGATTCGTCACTGCTGAGCTCCATGCTTATTGCCTGCTGATTGCGTGGTTCGTGTCTGCTCAGCTCTTTGAGTATCGCCTCCTGAGGTCCCTGTTCGGTCGCCACCTGCCGGGGACCAGCCCCAACTGATCCAGGGTATTCGAAGGAGAGATGGCCTAGGCGACTATTTATATGCTAATCAGAGATGTCAAGAATAATAGTATGAGGAGAGCTCAGTAGGAAAATTCGGTGGAGAAAAGAGACTGAGTAGCTTGGTTTACGCGGAAGACCAATCAAACTTCAAGACAAGAAGTTTGCACCACTTACGTAGGCCGCAGGCGCCCTCTCGAATAGCGAAAGGTGCCTCACCCTAGACACCTTCTCGAGTGGGTCTTAGCAGCCCAGGCATAATTAGTAAGCGTGGTGGGTTCCGCGCTCCAGATGGAGACTCAGCTGGAAGTTAAAGGGAAGAATGACAAGGAACTTTATGAATTGGAGCTGTAAGTTAACTCTTTGACAGAGAGCGAGATGGTGGTGGGGGACAGCCCCCAGTGAAATCAGAGGTGAGAGCACAAAGCAATACAGTAGGCAGACTCTGGTTTGGGGGGAGATGCTCGAGAATATCCGGGTGGACTCCTGAGGCTCGATCCCGCATTTGCGTATGCCGAGCCTCCTTCCTCATGACCTTTGTCCAGAGTGGAATGCCTCCCCGGCTCCCGGCACATGATCAGTGCATGCTCAGTCACGATATCAGTGCCTGCTCAGCCACGTGATCACTGACGGCACAGTCACGTGATCAGCGCCTCTCAGTCACGTGATCACCGTATGATAAACACGTGATCAGTGAACGACCAGCCACGTGATCACTGCATGCGCGGTCAGGTGGTCAGTTCCTGATCAGCCACCTGATCAGTGCGTGCACAGTCCCTGATCAGCGCCTGTCAGTCACACTGATCACGCACTGCCTGATAAACACGTGATCAGTGCCCGATCAGCCACGTCATCAGTGCATGCGCAGTCACGTGATCAGTGCATGATAGCCACGTGATCAGTGCATGCTCAGTCACGTGATCTGACTTGATCAGCCACGTGATCAGTGCCTGCAGAGTCACGTGATCAGGGCCTGCTGAGCTGCGTGATTCCTGCCGGCTCATCTGCTTGACAATTGCCAGCTGAGCTGCGTGATTCCTGCCTGGTCACGTGCTTGATTATTGCCAGTTGAGCAGCATGATTCGTCACTGCTGAGCTCCATGCTTATTGCCTGCTGATTGCGTGGTTCGTGTCTGCTCAGCTCTTTGAGTATCGCCTCCTGAGGTCCCTGTTCGGTCGCCACCTGCCGGGGACCAGCCCCAACTGATCCAGGGTATTCGAAGGAGAGATGGCCTAGGCGACTATTTATATGCTAATCAGAGATGTCAAGAATAATAGTATGAGGAGAGCTCAGTAGGAAAATTCGGTGGAGAAAAGAGACTGAGTAGCTTGGTTTACGCGGAAGACCAATCAAACTTCAAGACAAGAAGTTTGCACCACTTACGTAGGCCGCAGGCGCCCTCTCGAATAGCGAAAGGTGCCTCACCCTAGACACCTTCTCGAGTGGGTCTTAGCAGCCCAGGCATAATTAGTAAGCGTGGTGGGTTCCGCGCTCCAGATGGAGACTCAGCTGGAAGTTAAAGGGAAGAATGACAAGGAACTTTATGAATTGGAGCTGTAAGTTAACTCTTTGACAGAGAGAGCGAGATGGAGGTGGGGGACAGCCCCCAGTGAAATCAGAGGTGAGAGCACAAAGCAATACAGTAGGCAGACTCTGTTTTTGGGGGGAGATGCTCGAGAATATCCGGGTGGAACCCTGAGGCTCGATCCCGCATTTGCGTATGCCGAGCCTCCTTCCTCATGACCTTTGTCCAGAGTCGAAGGCCTCCCCGGCTCACGGCACATGATCAGTGCATGCTCAGTCACGATATCAGTGCCTGCTCAGCCACGTGATCACTGACGGCACAGTCACGTGATCAGCGCCTCTCAATCACGTGATCACCGTATGATAAACACGTGATCAGTGAACGACCAGCCACGTGATCACTGCATGCGCAGTCAGGTGGTCAGTTCCTGATCAGCCACCTGATCAGTGCGTGCACAGTCCCGATCAGCGCCTGTCAGTCACTGATCACTGCCTGATAAACACGTGATCAGTGCCCGAACAGCCACGTCATCAGTGCATGCGCAGTCACGTGATCAGTGCATGATAGCCACGTGATCAGTGCGTGCACAGTCCCATGATCAGCGCCTGTCAGTCACTGATCATTGCCTGATAAACACGTGATCAGTGCATGATGAGCCATGTGATCAGTGCCCGATCAGCCACGTCATCAGTGCATGCGCAGTCACGTCATCAGTGCATGATAGCCACGTGATCAGTGCATGCTCAGTCACGTGATCTGGACTTGATCAGCCACGTGATCAGTGCCTGCAGAGTCACGTGATCAGGGCCTGCTGAGCTGCGTGATTCTGCCGGCTCATCTGCATGACAATTGCCAGCTGAGCTGCGTGATTCCTGCCTGGTCACGTGCTTGATTATTGCCAGTTGAGCAGCATGATTCGTCACTGCTGAGCTCCATGCTTATTGCCTGCTGATTGCGTGGTTCGTGTCTGCTCAGCTCTTTGAGTATTGCCTCCTGAGGTCCCTGTTCGGTCGCCACCTGCCGGGGACCAGCCCCAACTGATCCAGGGTATTCGAAGGAGAGATGGCCTAGGCGACTATTTATATGCTAATCAGAGATGTCAAGAATAAGAGTATGAGGAGAGCTCAGTAGGAAAATTCGGTGGAGAAAAGAGACTGAGTAACTTGGTTTACGCGGAAGACCAATCAAACTTCAAGACAAGAAGTTTGCACCACTTACGTAGGCCGCAGGCGCCCTCTCGAATAGCGAAAGGTGCCTCACCCTAGACACCTTTTCGAGTGGGTCTTAGCAGCCCAGGCATAATTAGTAAGCGTGGTGGGTTCCGAGCTCCAGATGGAGACTCAGCTGGAAGTTAAAGGGAAGAATGACAAGGAACTTTATGAATTGGAGCTGTAAGTTAACTCTTTAACAGAGAGAGCGAGATGGTGGTGGGGGACAGCCCCCAGTGAAATCAGAGGTGAGAGCACAAAGCAATACAGTAGGCAGACTCTGGTTTTTTGGGGGGGAGATGCTCGAGAATATCCGGGTGGACTCCTGAGGCTCCATCCCGCATTTGCGTATGCCGAGCCTCCTTCCTCATGACCTTTGTCCAGAGTGGAATGCCTCCCCGGCTCCCGGCACATGATCAGTGCATGCTCAGTCACGATATCAGTGCCTGCTCAGCCACGTGATCACTGACCGCACAGTCACGTGATCAGCGCCTCTCAGTCACGTGATCACCGTATGATAAACCCGTGATCAGTGAACGACCAGCCACGTGATCACTGCATGCGCGGTCAGGTGGTCAGTTCCTGGTCAGCCACCTGATCAGTGCGTGCACAGTCCCCTGATCAGCGCCTGTCAGTCACTGATCACTGCCTGATAAACCTGATCAGTGCCGAACAGCCACGTCATCAGTGCATGCGCAGTCACGTGATCAGTGCATGATAGCCACGTGATCAGTGCGTGCACAGTCCCATGATCAGCGCCTGTCAGTCACTGATCATTGCCTGATAAACACGTGATCAGTGCATGATGAGCCATGTGATCAGTGCCCGATCAGCCACGTCATCAGTGCATGTGCAGTCACGTCATCAGTGCATGATAGCCACGTGATCAGTGCATGCTCAGTCACGTGATCTGGACTTGATCAGCCACGTGATCAGTGCCTGCAGAGTCACGTGATCAGGGCCTGCTGAGCTGCGTGATTCCTGCCGGCTCATCTGCATGACAATTGCCATCTGAGCTGCGTGATTCCTGTCGGCTCATCTGCTTGACAATTGCCAGCTGAGCTGCGTGATTCCTGCCTGGTCACGTGCTTGATTATTGCCAGTTGCGCAGCATGATTCGTCACTGCTGAGCTCCATGCTTATTGCCTGCTGATTGCGTGGTTCGCGTCTGCTCAGCTCTTTGAGTATCGCCTCCTGAGGTCCCTGTTCGGTCGCCACCTGCCGGGGACCAGCCCCAACTGATCCAGGGTATTCGAAGGAGAGATGGCCTAGGCGACTATTTATATGCCAATCAGAGATGTCAAGAATAATAGTATGAGGAGAGCTCAGTAGGAAAATTCGGTGGAGAAAGAGACTGAGTAGCTTGGTTTACGCGAAGACCAATCAAACTTCAAGACAAGAAGTTTGCACCACTTACGTAGGCCGCAGGCGCCCTCTCGAATAGCGAAAGGTGCCTCACCCTAGACACCTTCTCGAGTGGGTCTTAGCAGCCCAGGCATAATTAGTAAGCGTGGTGGGTTCCGCGCTCCAGATGGAGACTCAGCTGGAAGTTAAAGGGAAGAATGACAAGGAACTTTATGAATTGGAGCTGTAAGTTACCTCTTTGACAGAGAGAGCGAGATGGTGGTGGGGGACAGCCCCCAGTGAAATCAGAGGTGAGAGCACAAAGCAATACAGTAGGCAGACTCCGGTTTTTTGGGGGGAGATGCTCAAGAATATCCGGGTGGACTCCTGAGGCTCGATCCCGCATTTGCGTATGCCGAGCCTCCTTCCTCATGACCTTTGTCCAGAGTGGAATGCCTCCCGGCTCCCGGCACATGATCAGTGCATGCTCAGTCACGATATCAGTGCCTGCTCAGCCACGTGATCACTGACGGCACAGTCACGTGATCAGCGCCTCTCAGTCACGTGATCACCGTATGATGAACACGTGATCAGTGAGCGACCAGCCACGTGATCACTGCATGCGCGGTCAGGTGGTCAGTTCCTGATCAGCCACCTGATCAGTGCGTGCACAGTCCCCTGATCAGCGCCTGTCAGTCACTGATCACTGCCTGATAAACCCGTGATCAGTGCCCGAACAGCCACGTCATCAGTGCATGCGCAGTCACGTGATCAGTGCATGATAGCCACGTGATCAGTGCGTGCACAGTCCCATGATCAGCGCCTGTCAGTCACTGATCATTGCCTGATAAACACGTGATCAGTGCATGATGAGCCATGTGATCAGTGCCCGATCAGCCACGTCATCAGTGCATGCGCAGTCACGTCATCAGTGCATGATAGCCACGTGATCAGTGCATGCTCAGTCACGTGATCTGGACTTGATCAGCCACGTGATCAGTGCCTGCAGAGTCACGTGATCAGGGCCTGCTGAGCTGCGTGATTCCTGCCGGCTCATCTGCATGACAATTGCCATCTGAGCTGCGTGATTCCTGTCGGCTCATCTGCTTGACAATTGCCAGCTGAGCTGCGTGATTCCTGCCTGGTCACGTGCTTGATTATTGCCAGTTGAGCAGCATGATTCGTCACTGCTGAGCTCCATGCTTATTGCCTGCTGATTGCGTGGTTCGTGTCTGCTCAGCTCTTTGAGTATTGCCTCCTGAGGTCCCTGTTCGGTCGCCACCTGCCGGGACCAGCCCCAACTGATCCAGGGTATTCGAAGGAGAGATGGCCTAGGCGACTATTTATATGCTAATCAGAGATGTCAAGAATAATAGTATGAGGAGAGCTCAGTAGGAAAATTCGGTGGAGAAAAGAGACTGAGTAGCTTGGTTTACGCGGAAGACCAATCAAACTTCAAGACAAGAAGTTTGCACCACTTACGTAGGCCGCAGGCGCCCTCTCGAATAGCGAAAGGTGCCTCACCCTAGACACCTTCTCGAGTGGGTCTTAGCAGCCCAGGCATAATTAGTAAGCGTGGTGGGTTCCGCGCTCCAGATGGAGACTCAGCTGGAAGTTAAAGGGAAGAATGACAAGGAACTTTATGAATTGGAGCTGTAAGTTAACTCTTTGACAGAGAGAGCGAGATGGTGGTGGGGGACAGCCCCCAGTGAAATCAGAGGTGAGAGCACAAAGCAATACAGTAGGCAGACTCTGGTTTTTTGGGGGGAGATGCTCGAGAATATCCGGGTGGACTCCTGAGGCTCGATCCCGCATTTGCGTATGCCGAGCCTCCTTCCTCATGACCTTTGTCCAGAGTGGAATGCCTCCCCGGCTCCCGGCACATGATCAGTGCATGCTCAGTCTCGATATCAGTGCCTGCTCAGCCACGTGATCACTGACGGCACAGTCACGTGATCAGCGCCTCTCAGTCACGTGATCACCGTATGATAAACACGTGATCAGTGAACGACCAGCCACGTGATCACTGCATGCGCGGTCAGGTGGTCAGTTCCTGATCAGCCACCTGATCAGTGCGTGCACAGTCCCCTGATCAGCGCCTGTCAGTCACTGATCACTGCCTGATAAACACGTGATCAGTGCCCGAACAGCCACGTCATCAGTGCATGCGCAGTCACGTGATCAGTGCATGATAGCCACGTGATCAGTGCGTGCACAGTCCCATGATCAGCGCCTGTCAGTCACTGATCATTGCCTGATAAACACGTGATCAGTGCATGATGAGCCATGTGATCAGTGCCCGATCAGCCACGTCATCAGTGCATGCGCAGTCACGTCATCAGTGCATGATAGCCACGTGATCAGTGCATGCTCAGTCACGTGATCTGGACTTGATCAGCCACGTGATCAGTGCCTGCAGAGTCACGTGATCAGGGCCTGCTGAGCTGCGTGATTCCTGCGGCTCATCTGCATGACAATTGCCAGCTGAGCTGCGTGATTCCTGCCTGGTCACGTGCTTGATTATTGCCAGTTGAGCAGCATGATTCGTCACTGCTGAGCTCCATGCTTATTGCCTGCTGATTGCGTGGTTCGTGTCTGCTCAGCTCTTTGAGTATTGCCTCCTGAGGTCCCTGTTCGGTCGCCACCTGCCGGGGACCAGCCCCAACTGATCCAGGGTATTCGAAGGAGAGATGGCCTAGGCGACTCTTTATATGCTAATCAGAGATGTCAAGAATAATAGTATGAGGAGAGCTCAGTAGGAAAATTCGGTGGAGAAAAGAGACTGAGTAGCTTGGTTTACGCGGAAGACCAATCAAACTTCAAGACAAGAAGTTTGCACCACTTACGTAGGCCACAGGCGCCCTCTCGAATAGCGAAAGGTGCCTCACCCTAGACACCTTCTCGAGTGGGTCTTAGCAGCCCAGGCATAATTAGTAAGCGTGGTGGGTTCCGCGCTCCAGATGGAGACTCAGCTGGAAGGTAAAGGGAAGAATGACAAGGAACTTTATGAATTGGAGCTGTAAGTTACCTCTTTGACAGAGAGAGCGAGATGGTGGTGGGGGACAGCCCCCAGTGAAATCAGAGGTGAGAGCACAAAGCAATACAGTAGGCAGACTCCGGTTTTTTTGGGGGGAGATGCTCGAGAATATCCGGGTGGACTCCTGAGGCTCGATCCCGCATGTGTGTATGCCGAGCCTCCTTCCTCATGACCTTTGTCCAGAGTGGAATGCCTCCCGGCTCCCGGCACATGATCAGTGCATGCTCAGTCACGATATCAGTGCCTGCTCAGCCACGTGATCACTGACGGCACAGTCACGTGATCAGCACCTCTCAGTCACGTGATCACCGTATGATAAACACGTGATCAGTGAACGACCAGCCACGTGATCACTGCATGCGCGGTCAGGTGGTCAGTTCCTGATCAGCCACCTGATCAGTGCGTGCACAGTCCCCTGATCAGCGCCTGTCAGTCACTGATCACTGCCTTATAAACACGTGATCAGTGCCCGAACAGCCACGTCATCAGTGCATGCGCAGTCACGTGATCAGTGCATGATAGCCACGTGATCAGTGCGTGCTCAGTCCCATGATCAGCGCCTGTCAGTCACTGATCATTGCCTGAGAAACACGTGATCAGTGCCTGCTCAGTCACGTGATCTGGACTTGATCAGCCACGTGATCAGTGCCTGCCGAGTCACGTGATCAGGGCCTGCTGAGCTGCGTGATTCCTGTCGGCTCATCTGCTTGACAATTGCCAGCTGAGCTGCGTGATTCCTGCCTGGTCACGTGCTTGATTGTTGCCAGTTGAGCAGCATGATTCGTCACTGCTGAGCTCCATGCTTATTGCCTGCTGATTGCTTGGTTCGTGTCTGCTCAGCTCTTTGAGTATTGCCTCCTGAGGTCCCTGTTCGGTCGCCACCTGCCGGGGACCAGCCCCAACTGATCCAGGGTATTCGAAGGAGAGATGGCCTAGGCGACTCTTTATATGCTAATCAGAGATGTCAAGAATAATAGTATGAGGAGAGCTCAGTAGGAAAATTCGGTGGAGAAAGAGACTGAGTAGCTTGGTTTACGCGGAAGACCAATCAAACTTCAAGACAAGAAGTTTGCACCACTTACGTAGGCCGCAGGCGCCCTCTCGAATAGCGAAAGGTGCCTCACCCTAGACACCTCGAGTGGGTCTTAGCAGCCCAGGCATAATTAGTAAGCGTGGTGGGTTCCGCGCTCCAGATGGAGACTCAGCTGGAAGGTAAAGGAAAGAATGACAAGGAACTCTATGTATTGGAGCTGTAAGTTAACTCTTTGACAGAGAGAGCGAGATGGTGGTGGGGGACAGCCCCAGTGAAATCAGAGGTGAGAGCACAAAGCAATACAGTAGGCAGACTCTGGTTTTGGGGGGAGATGCTCGAGATATCCGGGTGGACTCCTGAGGCTCGATCCCGCATTTGCGTATGCCGAGCCTCCTTCCTCATGACCTTTGTCTGAGTCAAGACTGAAACCAGCCACGTGATCACTGCATGCGCAGTCAGGTGATGGTCAGTTCCTGATCAGCCACCTGATCAGTGCGTGCACAGTCCTGATCAGCGCCTGTCAGTCACTGATCACTGCCTGATAAACACGTGATCAGTGCCCGAACAGCCACGTCATCAGTGCATGCGCAGTCACGTGATCAGTGCATGATAGCCACGTGATCAGTGCGTGCACAGTCCCATGATCAGCGCCTGTCAGTCACTGATCATTGCCTGATAAACACGTGATCAGTGCATGATGAGCCATGTGATCAGTGCCCGATCAGCCACGTCATCAGTGCATGCGCAGTCACGTCATCAGTGCATGATAGCCACGTGATCAGTGCATGCTCAGTCACGTGATCTGGACTTGATCAGCCACGTGATCAGTGCCTGCAGAGTCACGTGATCAGGGCCTGCTGAGCTGCGTGATTTCTGCCGGCTCATCTGCATGACAATTGCCATCTGAGCTGCGTGATTCCTGTCAGCTCATCTGCTTGACAATTGCCAGCTGAGCTGCGTGATTCCTGCCTGGTCACGTGCTTGATTATTGCCAGTTGAGCAGCATGATTCGTCACTGCTGAGCTCCATGCTTATTGCCTGCTGATTGCGTGGTTCGTGTCTGCTCAGCTCTTTGAGTATCGCCTCCTGAGGTCCCTGTTCGGTCGCCACCTGCCGGGGACCAGCCCAAACTGATCCAGGGTATTCGAAGGAGAGATGGCCTAGGCGACTATTTATATGCTAATCAGAGATGTCAAGAATAATAGTATGAGGAGAGCTCAGTAGGAAAATTCGGTGGAGAAAAGAGACTGAGTAGCTTGTTTTACGCGGAAGACCAATCAAACTTCAAGACAAGAAGTTTGCACCACTTACGTAGGCCGCAGGCGCCCTCTCGAATAGCGAAAGGTGCCTCATCCTAGACACCTTCTCGAGTGGGTCTTAGCAGCCCAGGCATAATTAGTAAGCGTGGTGGGTTCCGCGCTCCAGATGGAGACTCAGCTGGAAGTTAAAGGGAAGAATGACAAGGAACTTTATGAATTGGAGCTGTAAGTTAACTCTTTGACAGAGAGAGCGAGATGGTGGTGGGGGACAGCCGCCAGTGAAATCAGAGGTGAGAGCACAAAGCAATACAGTAGGCAGACTCTGGTTTTTGGGGGGAGATGCTCGAGAATATCCGGGTGGACTCCTGAGCCTCGATCCCGCATTTGCGTATGCCGAGCCTCCTTCCTCATGACCTTTGTCCAGAGTGGAATGCCTCCCCGGCTCCCGGCACATGATCAGTGCATGCTCAGTCACGATATCAGTGCCTGCTCAGCCACGTGATCACTGACGGCACAGTCACGTGATCAGCGCCTCTCAGTCACGTGATCACCGTATGATAAACACGTGATCAGTGAACGACCAGCCACGTGATCACTGCATGCGCAGTCAGGTGGTCAGTTCCTGATCAGCCACCTGATCAGTGCGTGCACAGTCCCTGATCAGCGCCTGTCAGTCACTGATCACTGCCTGATAAACACGTGATCAGTGCCCGAACAGCCACGTCATCAGTGCATGCACAGTCACGTGATCAGTGCATGATAGCCACGTGGTCAGTGCGTGCACAGTCCCATGATCAGCGCCTGTCAGTCACTGATCATTGCCTGATAAACACGTGATCAGTGCATGATGAGCCATGTGATCAGTGCCTGATCAGCCACGTCATCAGTGCATGCGCAGTCACGTCATCAGTGCATGATAGCCACGTGATCAGTGCATGCTCAGTCACGTGATCTGGACTTGATCAGCCACGTAATCAGTGCCTGCAGAGTCACGTGATCAGGGCCTGCTGAGCTGCGTGACTCCTGCCGGCTCATCTGCTTGACAATTGCCAGCTGAGCTGCGTGATTCCTGCCTGGTCACGTGCTGATTATTGCCAGTTGAGCAGCATGATTCGTCACTGCTGAGCTCCATGCTTATTGCCTGCTGATTGCGTGGTTCGTGTCTGCTCAGCTCTTTGAGTATTGCCTCCTGAGGTCCCTGTTCGGTCGCCACCTGCCGGGGACCAGCCCCACCTGATCCAGGGTATTCGAAGGAGAGATGGCCTAGACGACTATTTATATGCTAATCAGAGATGTCAAGAATAATAGTATGAGGAGAGCTCAGTAGGAAAATTCGGTGGAGAAAAGAGACTGAGTAGCTTGGTTTACGCGGAAGACCAATCAAACTTCAAGACAAGAAGTTTGCACCACTTACGTAGGCCGCAGGCGCCCTCTCGAATAGCGAAAGGTGCCTCACCCTAGACACCTTCTCGAGTGGGTCTTAGCAGCCCAGGCATAATTAGTAAGCGTGGTGGGTTCCGCGCTCCAGATGGAGACTCAGCTGGAAGTTAAAGGGAAGAATGACAAGGAACTTTATGAATTGGAGCTGTAAGTTAACTCTTTGACAGAGAGAGCGAGATGGTGGTGGGGGACAGCCCCCAGTGAAATCAGAGGTGAGAGCACAAAGCAATACAGTAGGCAGACTCTGGTTTTTTGGGGGGAGATGCTCGAGAATATCAGGGTGGACTCCTGAGGCTCGATCCCGCATTTGCGTATGCCGAGCCTCCTTCCTCATGACCTTTGTCCAGAATGGAAGGCCTCCCCGGCTCCCGGCACATGATCAGTGCATGCTCAGTCACGATATCAGTGCCTGCTCAGCCACGTGATCACTGACGGCACAGTCACGTGATCAGCGCCTCTCAGTCACGTGATCACCGTATGATAATCACGTGATCAGTGAACGACTAGCCACGTGATCACTGCATGCGCAGTCAGGTGGTCAGTTCTGATCAGCCACCTGATCAGTGCGTGCACATCCCCATGATCAGCGCCTGTCAGTCACTGATCACTGCCTGATAAACACGTGATCAGTGCCCGATCAGCCACGTCACGCCTGGTCATCAGCAGTCGCAGTGATCTGGACTTGATCAGCCACGTGATCAGTGCCTGCAGAGTCACGTGATCAGGGCCTGCTGAGCTGCGTGATTCCTGCCGGCTCATCTGCTTGACAATTGCCAGCTGAGCTGCGTGATTCCTGCCTGGTCACGTGCTTGATTATTGCCAGTTGAGCAGCATGATTCGTCACTGCTGAGCTCCATGCTTATTGCCTGCTGATTGCGTGGTTCGTGTCTGCTCAGCTCTTTGAGTATCGCCTCCTGAGGTCCCTGTTCGGTCGCCACCTGCCGGGGACCAGCCCCAACTGATCCAGGGTATTCGAAGGAGAGATGGCCTAGGCGACTATTTATATGCTAATCAGAGATGTCAAGAATAATAGTATGAGGAGAGCTCAGTAGGAAAATTCGGTGGAGAAAAGAGACTGAGTAGCTTGGTTTACGCGGAAGACCAATCAAACTTCAAGACAAGAAGTTTGCACCACTTACGTAGGCCGCAGGCGCCCTCTCGAATAGCGAAAGGTGCCTCACCCTAGACACCTTCTCGAGTGGGTCTTAGCAGCCCAGGCATAATTAGTAAGCGTGGTGGGTTCAGCGCTCCAGATGGAGACTCAGCTGGAAGTTAAAGGGAAGAATGACAAGGAACTTTATGAATTGGAGCTGTAAGTTAACTCTTTGACAGAGAGAGCGAGATGGTGGTGGGGGACAGCCCCCAGTGAAATCAGAGGTGAGAGCACAAAGCAATACAGTAGGCAGACTCTGGTTTTTTTGGGGGGAGATGCTCGAGAATATCCGGGTGGACTCCTGAGGCTCGATCCCGCATTTGCGTATGCCGAGCCTCCTTCCTCATGACCTTTGTCCAGAGTGGAAGGCCTCCCGGCTCCCGGCACATGATCAGTGCATGCTCAGTCACGATATCAGTGCCTGCTCAGCCACGTGATCACTGACGGCACAGTCACGTGATCAGCGCCTCTCAGTCACGTGATCACCGTATGATAAACACGTGATCAGTGAACGACCAGCCACGTGATCACTGCATGCGCAGTCAGGTGGTCAGTTCCTGATCAGCCACCTGATCAGTGCGTGCACAGTCCCCTGATCAGCGCCTGTCAGTCACTGATCACTGCCTGATCAACACGTGATCAGTGCCCGAACAGCCACGTCATCAGTGCATGCGCAGTCACGTGATCAGTGCATGATAGCCACGTGATCAGTGCGTGATCAGTCCCATGATCAGCGCATGTCAGTCACTGATCAGTGCATGATAAACACGTGATCAGTGCATGCTCAGTCACGTGATCTGGACTTGATCAGCCACGTGATCAGTGCCTGCAGAGTCACGTGATCAGGCCTGCTGAGCTGCGTGATTCCTGCCGGCTCATCTGCTTGACAATTGCCAGCTGAGCTGCGTGATTCCTGCCTGGTCACGTGCTTGATTATTGCCAGTTGAGCAGCATGATTCGTCACTGCTGAGCTCCATGCTTATTGCCTGCTGATTGCGTGGTTCGTGTCTGCTCAGCTCTTTGAGTATCGCCTCCTGAGGTCCCTGTTCGGTCGCCACCTGCCGGGGACCAGCCCCAACTGATCCAGGGTATTCGAAGGAGAGATGGCCTAGGCGACTATTTATATGCTAATCAGAGTTGTCAAGAATAATAGTATGAGGAGAGCTCAGTAGGAAAATTCGGTGATGAAAAGAGACTGAGTAGCTTGGTTTACGCGGAAGACCAATCAAACTTCAAGACAAGAAGTTTGCACCACTTACGTAGGCCGCAGGCGCCTCTCGAATAGCGAAAGGTGCCTCACCCTAGACACCTTCTCGAGTGGGTCTTAGCAGCCCAGGCATAATTAGTAAGCGTGGTGGGTTCCGCGCTCCAGATGGAGACTCAGCTGGAAGTTAAAGGGAAGAATGACAAGGAACTTTATGAATTGGAGCTGTAAGTTAACTCTTTGACAGAGAGCGAGATGGTGGTGGGGGACAGCCCCCAGTGAAATCAGAGGTGAGAGCACAAAGCAATACAGTAGGCAGACTCTGGTTTTTGGGGGAGATGCTCGAGAATATCCGGGTGGACTCCTGAGGCTCGATCCCGAATTTGCGTATGCCGAGCCTCCTTCCTCATGACCTTTGTCCAGAGTGGAATGCCTCCCCGGCTCCCGGCACATGATCAGTGCATGCTCAGTCACGATATCAGTGCCTGCTCAACCACGTGATCACTGACGGCACAGTCACGTGATCAGCGCCTCTCAGTCACGTGATCACCGTATGATAAACACGTGATCAGTGAACGACCAGCCACGTGATCACTGCATGCGCAGTCAGGTGTTCAGTTCCTGATCAGCCACCTGATCAGTGCGTGCACAGTCCCTGATCAGCGCCTGTCAGTCACTGATCACTGCCTGATAAACACGTGATCAGTGCCCGAACAGCCACGTCATCAGTGCATGCGCAGTCACGTGATCAGTGCATGATAGCCACGTGATCAGTGCGTGCACAGTCCCATGATCAGCGCCTGTCAGTCACTGATCATTGCCTGATAAACACGTGATAAGTGCATGATGAGCCATGTGATCAGTGCCTGATCAGCCACGTCATCAGTGCATGCGCAGTCACGTCATCAGTGCATGATAGCCACGTGATCAGTGCATGCTCAGTCACGTGATCTGGACTTGATCAGCCACGTGATCAGTGCCTGCAGAGTCACGTGATCAGGGCCTGCTGCGCTGCGTGATTCCTGCCGGCTCATCTGCTTGACAATTGCCAGCTGAGCTGCGTGATTCCTGCCTGGTCACGTGCTTGATTATTGCCAGTTGAGCAGCATGATTCGTCACTGCTGAGCTCCATGCTTATTGCCTGCTGATTGCGTGGTTCGTGTCTGCTCAGCTCTTTGAGTATTGCCTCCTGAGGTCCCTGTTCGGTCGCCACCTGCCGGGGACCAGCCCCAACTGATCCAGGGTATTCGAAGGAGAGATGGCCTAGGCGACTATTTATATGCTAATCAGAGATGTCAAGAATAATAGTATGAGGTGAGCTCAGTAGGAAAATTCGGTGGAGAAAAGAGACTGAGTAGCTTGGTTTACGCAGAAGACCAATCAAACTTCAAGACAAGAAGTTTGCACCACTTACGTAGGCCGCAGGCGCCTCTCGAATAGCGAAAGGTGCCTCACCCTAGACACCTTCTCGAGTGGGTCTTAGCAGCCCAGGCATAATTAGTAAGCGTGGTGGGTTCCGCGCTCCAGATGGAGACT
This sequence comes from Bos javanicus, assembly GCF_032452875.1. NCBI lineage: Eukaryota > Metazoa > Chordata > Mammalia > Artiodactyla > Bovidae > Bos > Bos javanicus. Next base: position 146,470 of record NW_026894062.1, on the reverse strand, counting down.
CAGCTGGAAGTTAAAGGGAAGAATGACAAGGAACTTTATGAATTGGAGCTGTAAGTTAACTCTTTGACAGAGAGAGCGAGATGGTGGTGGGGGACAGCCCCCAGTGAAATCAGAGGTGACAGCACAAAGCAATACAGTAGGCAGACTCTGGTTTTTTTGGGGGAGATGCTCGAGAATATCCGGGTGGACTCCTGAGGCTCGATCCCGCATTTGCGTATGCCGAGCCTCCTTCCTCATGACCTTTGTCCAGAGTGGAATGCCTCCCCGGCTCCCGGCACATGATCAGTGCATGCTCAGTCACGATATCAGTGCCTGCTCAGCCACGTGATCACTGACGGCACACTCACGTGATCAGCGCCTCTCAGTCACGTGATCACCGTATGATAAACACGTGATCAGTGAACGACCAGCCACGTGATCACTGCATGCGCGGTCAGGTGGTCAGTTCCTGATCAGCCACCTGATCAGTGCGTGCACAGTCCCTGATCAGCGCCTGTCAGTCACTGATCACTGCCTGATAAACACGTGATCAGTGCCCGAACAGCCACGTCATCAGTGCATGCGCAGTCACGTGATCAGTGCATGATAGCCACGTGATCAGTGCGTGCACAGTCCCATGATCAGCGCCTGTCAGTCACTGATCATTGCCTGATAAACACGTGATCAGTGCATGATGAGCCATGTGATCAGTGCCTGATCAGCCACGTCAGTGCATGCGCAGTCACGTCATCAGTGCATGATAGCCACGTGATCAGTGCATGCTCAGTCACGTGATCTGGACTTGATCAGCCACGTGATCAGTGCCTGCAGAGTCACGTGATCAGGGCCTGCTGAGCTGCGTGATTCCTGCCGGCTCATCTGCATGACAATTGCCATCTGAGCTGCGTGATTCCTGTCGGCTCATCTGCTTGACAATTGCCAGCTGAGCTGCGTGATTCCTGCCTGGTCACGTGCTTGATTATTGCCAGTTGAGCAGCATGATTCGTCACTGCTGAGCTCCATGCTTATTGCCTGCTGATTGCGTGGTTCGTGTCTGCTCAGCTCTTTGAGTATCGCCTCCTGAGGTCCCTGTTCGGTCGCCACCTGCCGGGGACCAGCCCCAACTGATCCAGGGTATTCGAAGGAGAGATGGCCTAGGCGACTATTTATATGCTAATCAGAGATGTCAAGAATAATAGTATGAGGAGAGCTCAGTAGGAAAATTCGGTGGAGAAAAGAGACTGAGTAGCTTGGTTTACGCGGAAGACCAATCAAACTTCAAGACAAGAAGTTTGCACCACTTACGTAGGCCGCAGGCGCCCTCTCGAATAGCGAAAGGTGCCTCACCCTAGACACCTTCTCGAGTGGGTCTTAGCAGCCCAGGCATAATTAGTAAGCGTGGTGGGTTCCGCTCCAGATGGAGACTCAGCTGGAAGTTAAAGGGAAGAATGACAAGGAACTTTATGAATTGGAGCTGTAAGTTAACTCTTTGACAGAGAGAGCGAGATGGTGGTGGGGGACAGCCCCCAGTGAATCAGAGGTGAGAGCACAAAGCAATACAGTAGGCAGACTCTGGTTTTTGTGGGGGAGATGCTCGAGAATATCCGGGTGGACTCCTGAGGCTCGATCCCGCATTTGCGTATGCCGAGCCTCCTTCCTCATGACCTTTGTCCAGACTGGAATGCCTCCCCGGCTCCCGGCCCATGATCAGTGCATGCTCAGTCACGATATCAGTGCCTGCTCAACCACGTGATCACTGACGGCACAGTCACGTGATCAGCGCCTCTCAGTCACGTGATCACCGTATGATAAACACGTGATCAGTGAACGACCAGCCACGTGATCACTGCATGCGCGGTCAGGTGGTCAGTTCCTGATCAGCCACCTGATCAGTGCGTGCACAGTCCCTGATCAGCGCCTGTCAGTCGATCACTGCCTGATAAACACGTGATCAGTGTGAACAGCCACGTCATCAGTGCATGCGAGTCACGTGATCAGTGCATGATAGCCACGTGATCAGTGCGTGCACAGTCCCATGATCAGCGCCTGTCAGTCACTGATCATTGCCTGATAAACCGTGATCAGTGCATGATAAGCCATGTGATCAGTGTGATCAGCCACGTCATCAGTGCATCGCAGTCACGTCATCAGTGCATGATAGCCCGTGATCAGTGCGCTCAGTCACGTGATCTGGACTTGATCAACCACGTGATCAGTGCCTGCAGAGTCATGATCAGGGCCTGCTGAGCTGCGTGATTCCTGGGCTCATCTGCTTGACAATTGCCAGCTGAGCTGCGTGATTCCTGCCTGGTCACGTGCTTGATTATTGCCAGTTGAGCAGCATGATTCGTCACTGCTGAGCTCCATGCTTATTGCCTGCTGATTGCGTGGTTCGTGTCTGCTCAGCTCTTTGAGTATTGCCTCCTGAGGTCCCTGTTCGGTCGCCACCTGCCGGACCAGCCCCAACTGATCCAGGGTATTCGAAGGAGAGATGGCCTAGGCGACTATTTATATGCTAATCAGAGATGTCAAGAATAATAGTATGAGGAGAGCTCAGTAGGAAAATTCGGTGGAGAAAAGAGACTGAGTAGCTTGGTTTACGCGGAATACCAATCAAACTTCAAGACAAGAAGTTTGCACCACTTACGTAGGCCGCAGGCGCCTCTCGAATAGCGAAAGGTGCCTCACCCTAGACACCTTCTCGAGTGGGTCTTAGCAGCCCAGGCATAATTAGTAAGCGTGGTGGGTTCCGAGCTCCAGATGGAGACTCAGCTGGAAGTTAAAGGGAAGAATGACAAGGAACTTTATGAATTGGAGCTGTAAGTTAACTCTTTGACAGAGAGAGCGAAATGGTGGTGGGGGACAGCCCCCAGTGAAATCAGAGGTGAGAGTACAAAGCAATACAGTAGGCAGACTCTGGTTTTGGGGGAGATGCTCGAGAATATCCGGGTGGACTCCTGAGGCTCGATCCCGCATTTGCGTATGCCGAGCCTCCTTCCTCATGACCTTTGTCCAGAGTGGAAGGCCTCCCCGGCTCCCGGCACATGATCAGTGCATGCTCAGTCACGATATCAGTGCCTGCTCAGCCACGTGATCACTGACGGCACAGTCACGTGATCAGCGCCTCTCAGTCACGTGATCAGTGATAAACACGTGATCAGTGAACGACCAGCCACGTGATCACTGCATGCGCAGTCAGGTGGTCAGTTCCTGATCAGCCACCTGATCAGTGTGCACAGTCCCCTGATCAGCGCCTGTCAGTCACTGATCACTGCCTGATAAACACGTCAGTGCCCGAACAGCCACGTCATCAGTGCATGCGCAGTCACGTGATCAGTGCATGATAGCCGTGATCAGTGCGTGCTCAGTCCATGATCAGCGCCTGTCAGTCACTGATCATTGCCTGATAAACACGTGATCAGTGCATGCTCAGTCACGTGATCTGGACTTCATCAGCCACGTGATCAGTGCCTGCACAGTCACGTGATCAGGGCCTGCTGAGCTGCGTGATTCCTGCCGGCTCATCTGCTTGACAATTGCCAGCTGAGCTGCGTGATTCCTGCCTGGTCACGTGCTTGTGCCAGCTGAGCAGCATGATGTCACTGCTGAGCTCCATGCTTGACTATGCTTCCTGCTGATTGCGTGGTTCGTGTCTGCTCAGCTCTTTGAGTATTGCCTCCTGAGGTCCCTGTTCGGTGGCCACCTGCCGGGGACCAGCCCCAACTGATCCAGGGTATTCGAAGGAGAGATGGCCTAGGCGAATATTTATATGCTAATCAGAGATGTCAAGAATAATAGTATGAGGAGAGCTCAGTAGGAAAATTCGGTGGAGAAAAGAGACTGAGTAGCTTGGTTTACGCGGAAGACCAATCAAACTTCAAGACAAGAAGTTGCACCACTTACGTAGGCCGCAGGCGCCCTCTCGAATAGCGAAAGGTGCCTCACCCTAGACACCTTCTCGAGTGGGTCTTAGCAGCCCAGGCATAATTAGTAAGCGTGGTGGGTTCCGCGCTCAGATGGAGACTCAGCTGGAAGTTAAAGGGAAGAATGACAAGGAACTTTATGAATTGGAGCTGTAAGTTAACTCTTTGACAGAGAGAGCGAGATGGTGGTGGGGGACAGCCCCAGTGAAATCAGAGGTGAGAGCACAAAGCAATACAGTAGGCAGACTCTGGTTTTTTGGGGGGAGATGCTCGAGAATATCCGGGTGGACTCCTGAGGCTCGATCCCGCATTTGCGTATGCCGAGCCTCCTTCCTCATGACCTTTGTCCAGAGTGGAATGCCTCCCCGGCTCCCGGCACATGATCAGTGCATGCTCAGTCACGATATCAGCGCATGCTCAGCCACGTGATCACTGACGGCACAGTCACGTGATCAGCCTCTCAGCACGATCACCGGATAACCACGTGATCAGTGAACGTAGCCACGTGATCACTGCATGCGCATCAGGTGGTCAGTTCCTGATCAGCCACCTGATCAGTGCGTGCTGATCAGTCCCTGATCAGTCACTGATCACTGCCTGATAAACATGATCAGTGCCCGACAGCCACGTCATCAGTGCATCGCGTCACGTGATCAGTGCATGATAGCCACGTGATCAGTGCGTGCACAGTCCCATGATCAGCGCCTGTCAGTCACTGATCATGCCTGATAAACACGTGATCAGTGCATGATGAGCCATGTGATCAGTGCCTGATCAGCCCGTCATGTGCATGCGCAGTCACGTCATCAGTGCATGATAGCCACGTGATCAGTGCATGCTCAGTCACGTGATCTGTACTTGATCAGCCACGTGATCAGTGCCTGCTCAGTCACGTGATCTGGGCCTGCTGAGCTGCGTGATTCCTGCCGGCTCATCTGCTGACAATTGCCAGCTGAGCTGCACGATTCCTGCCTGCTCATCTGCTTGACAATTGCCAGCTGTGCTGCGTAATTCCTGCCTGCTCAGCTGCTTGATTATTGCCAGCTGAGCAGCATGATTCCTCACAGCTGAGTTCCATGATTATTGCCTGCTGATTGCGTGATTCGTGCCTACTCAGCTCTTTGTTTATTGCCTCCAGAGGCACATGATCAGTGTATGATAGCAAACATGATCAGTGCATGATCAGTCACATGATCAGCGCCATTAAGTCACGTGATCACTGATAGTCATGTGATCAGTCCATGCTCAGTCACAGTGTCAGTGCATGATCAGCCACGTGATCAGTGCATGATCTGTCACATGATTAGTGTATGATCATCCACGTGACCAGTGCATGGGCAGTCTATGTGATCAGTGCATGATATAGACGTGATCAGTGCATGATCAGTCTAGTGATCAGTGCATGATAGCCACGTGATCAGTGCATGATCAGTCACCTGATGGGTGTATGATCATTCACGTGACCTGTACATAGTAGCTACATGATCATTGCATGATCAGCCACGTGAGTAGTGCATGACAGCCACGTGATCACTGCATGATCAGTCACGTGATCAGTGCATGATCAGTCATGTGACCAGTACATGGTAGTTGCGTGATCATCGCATGATCAGCCACGTGAGCAGTGCATGATAGCCACGTGATCAGTGCATGATCAGTCAGGTGATACGTGTGTGATCAGCCACGTGATCAGTGCATGATATCCACGTGATCAGTGCAGGATAGCCGCGTGATCACTTCATGATTAGTCACGGGATCTGTACATGGCCAGTCACGTGATACGTGTGTGATCAGCCACGGATCAGTGCGTGATGAGCCACGTGATCAGTGCAGGATCAATTACATGATCAGTGCATGATCAGTCACGACTCATGGTTGCTACGTGATCGTTGCATGATCAGCACGTGAGCAGAGCATGATAGCCACGTGATCAGTGCATTATCAGTCACGTGATCAGTACATGATCAGTCACGTGAACAGTGCATGATCATTTACGTGATCAGTGCATGATCAGTCACGTGACCAGTATATGGTAGCTTCGTGATCATTCCATGAACACCCACGTGAGCAGTGCATGATAGCCACGTGATGTGTGCATGATGAGTTTCGTGAGCAGAGTATGATCAGCCACGTGATCAGTGCATGAGTTCCAGGTGATCAGTGCATGATAAGTCACGTGACAGGTGTGTGATCAGCCACGTGAACAGTGCATGTTCAGCCACGTATTCAGTGCATGATAGCCACGTGATAAGTGCATTATCAGTTACGTGAGCAGTGTATGATCAGCCACGTGATCAGTGCATGGTCAGACGCGTGAACAGTGTATGATCAGCCACGTGATCAGTGCATGATATCCAAGTGATCAGTGCATGATCAATCACGTGATCAGTGTATGATCAGCCACGTGAACAGTGCATGCTCAGTCACGTGATCTGGGCCTGCTGAGCTGCGTGATTACTGTCTGCTCATCTGCTTGACAATTGCCAGCTGAGCTGCACGATTCCTGCCTGTCATCTGCTTGACAATTGCCAGCTGTGCTGCGTAATTCCTGCCTGCTCAGCTGCTTGATTATTGCCAGCTGAGCAGCATGATTCCTCACAGCTGAGTTCCATGATTCTTGCCTGCTGACTGATTCGTGCCTACTCAGCTCTTTGTTTATTGCCTCCAGAGGCACATGATCAGTGTATGATAGCAAACATGATCAGTGCATGATCAGTCACATGATCAGCGCCATTAAGTCACGTGATCACTACGATAGTCATGTGATCAGTCCATGCTCAGTCACAGTGTCATTGCATGATCAGCCACGTGATCAGTGCATGATCTGTCACATGATTAGTGTATGATCATCCACGTGACCAGTGCATGGGCAGTCACGTGATCAGTGCATGATATAGACGTGATCAGTGCATGATCAGTCTAGTGATCAGTGCATGATAGCCACGTGATCAGTGCATGATCAGTCACCTGATGGGTGTATGATCATTCACGTGACCTGTACATGGTAGCACATGATCATTGCATGATCAGCCACGTGGTCAGTGCATGACAGCCACGTGATCACTGCATGATCAGTCACGTGATCAGTGCATGATCAGTCATGTGACCAGTACATGGTAGTTGCGTGATCATCGCATGATCAGCCACGTGAGCAGTGCATGATAGCCACGTGATCAGTGCATGATCAGTCAGGTGATCCGTGTGTGATCAGCCACGTGATCAGTGCATGATATCCACGTGATCAGTGCAGGATAGCCACGTGATCACTTCATGATTAGTCACGGGATCTGTACATGACCAGTCACGTGATCAGTATATGATCAGCCACGTGATCAGTGCGTGATGAGCCACGTGATCAGTGCAGGATCAATTACATGATCAGTGCATGATCAGTCACGAGACCACTACATGGTTGCTACGTGATCGTTGCATGATCAGCCACGTGAGCAGAGCATGATCAGCCACGTGATCAGTGCATTATCAGTCACGTGATCAGTACATGATCAGTCACGTGAACAGTGCATGATCATTTACGTGATCTGTGCATGATCAGTCACGTGACCAGTATATGGTAACTTCGTGATCATTCCATGACAACCACGTGAGCAGTGCATGATAGCCACGTGATGTGTGCATGATGAGTTTCGTGAGCAGAGTATGATCAGCCACGTGATCAGTGCATGATATCCAGGTGATCAGTGCATGATCAGTCACGTGATCAGTGTGTGATCAGCCACGTGAACAGTGCATGTTCAGCCACGTATTCAGTGCATGATAGCCACGTGATAAGTGCATTATCAGTTACGTGAGCAGTGTATGATCAGCCACGTGATCAGTGCATGGTCAGCACGTGAACAGTGTATGATCAGCCACGTGATCAGTGCATGATATCCAAGTGATCAGTGCATGATCAATCACGTGATCAGTGTATGATCAGCCACGTGAACAGTGCATGCTCAGTCACGTGATCTGGGCCTGCTGAGCTGCGTGATTACTGATCTGCTCATCTGCTTGACAATTGCCAGCTGAGCCTGCACGATTCCGTGCCTGATCATCTGCTTGACAATTGCCAGCTGTGCTGCGTAATTCCTGCCTGCTCAGCTGCTTGATTATTGCCAGCTGAGCAGCATGATTCCTCACAGCTGAGTTCCATGATTATTGCCTGCTGACGTGATTCGTGCCTACTCAGCTCTTTGTTTATTGCCTCCGAGGCACATGATCAGTGTATGATAGCAAACATGATCAGTGCATGATCAGTCACATGATCAGCGCCATTAAGTCACGTGATCACTACACGATAGTCACGTGATCAGTCCATGCTCAGTCACAGTGATCAGTGCATGATCAGCCACGTGATCAGTGCATGATCTGTCACATGATTAGTGTATGATCATCCACGTGACCAGTGCATGGGCAGTCATGTGATCAGTGCATGATATAGACGTGATCAGTGCATGATCAGTCTAGTGATCAGTGCATGATCAGCCACGTGATCAGTGCATGGTCAGTCACCTGATGGGTGTATGATCATTCACGTGACCTGTACATGGTAGCACATGATCATTGCATGATCAGCCACGTGATCAGTGCATGACAGCCACGTGATCACTGCATGATCAGTCACGTGATCAGTGCATGATCAGTCATGTGACCAGTACATGGTAGTTGCGTGATCATCGCATGATCAGCCACGTGAGCAGTGCATGATAGCCACGTGATCAGTGCATGATCAGTCAGGTGATCAGTGTGATCAGCCACGTGATCAGTGCATGATATCCACGTGATCAGTGCAGGATGCTCACGTGATCACTTCATGATTAGTCACGGGATCTGTACATGATCACGTGATACGTGTGCATGATCAGCCACCGGATCAGTGCGTGATGAGCCACGTGATCAGTGCAGGATCAATTACATGATCAGTGCATGATCAGTCACGAGACCACTACATGGTTGCTACGTGATCGATGCATGATCAGCCACGTGAGCAGAGCATGATAGCCCCGTGATCAGTGCATTATCAGTCACGTGATCAGTACATGATCAGACACGTGAACAGTGCATGATCATTCACGTGATCTGTGCATGATCAGTCACGTGACCAGTATATGGTAGCCGTGATCATTCCATGACGAACCACGTGCAGTGCATGATAGCCACGTGATGTGTGCATGATGCCACGTGAGCAGAGTATGATCAGCCACGTGATCAGTGCATGTTCAGGTGATCAGTGCATGATATGTCACGTGACAGTGTGTGATCAGCCACGTGAACAGTGCATGTTCAGCCACGTGATCAGTGCATGATAGCCACGTGATAAGTGCATTATCAGTTACGTGAGCAGTGTATGATCAGCCACGTGATCAGTGCATGGTCGGACACGTGAACAGTGTATGATCAGCCACGTGATCAGTGCATGATAGCCAAGTGATCAGTGCATGATCAATCACGTGATCAGTGTATGATCAGCCACGTGAACAGTGCATGCTCAGTCACGTGATCTGGGCCTGCTGAGCTGCGTGATTACTGTCTGCTCATCTGCTTGACAATTGCCAGCTGGGCTGCACGATTCCTGCCTGTCATCTGCTTGACAATTGCCAGCTGTGCTGCGTAATTCCTGCCTGCTCAGCTGCTTGATTATTGCCAGCTGAGCAGCATGATTCCTCACAGCTGAGTTCCATGATTATTGCCTGCTGACTGATTCGTGCCTACTCAGCTCTTTGTTTATTGCCTCCAGAGGCACATGATCAGTGTATGATAGCAAACATGATCAGTGCATGATCAGTCACATGATCAGCGCCATTAAGTCACGTGATCACTACACGATAGTCATGTGATCAGTCCATGCTCAGTCACAGTGTCAGTGCATGATCAGCCACGTGATCAGTGCATGATCTGTCACATGATTAGTGTATGATCATCCACGTGACCAGTGCATGGGCAGTCATGTGATCAGTGCATGATATAGGCGTGATCATGATCAGTCTAGTGATCAGTGCATGATAGCCACGTGATCAGTGCATGATCAGTCACCTGATGGGTGTATGATCATTCACGTGACCTGTACATGGTAGCTACATGATCATTGCATGATCAGCCACGTGATAGTGCATGACAGCCACGTGATCACTGCATGATCAGTCACGTGATCAGTGCATGATCAGTCATGTGACCAGTACATGGTAGTGCGTGATCATGCATGATCAGCCACGTGAGCAGTGCATGATAGCCACGTGATCAGTGCATGATCAGTCACGTGATCAGTGCATGATCAGCCACGTGATCAGTGCATGATCAGCCACGTGATCAGTGCATGATCAGCCACGTGATCAGTGCATGATCGATCACGTGATCAGTGCATGATCAGTCACGTGATCAGTGCATGATCAGCCACGTGATCAGTGCATGATAGCCACGTGATCAGTGCATGATCAGCCACATGATCAGTGCATGATCAGTCACGTGATCACTGCATGATAGTCACGTGATCAGTGCATGATCAGCCACGTGACCAGTGCATGATAGCCACGTGATCAGTGCATGATCAGTCACGTGATCAGTGCATGATCAGTCACGTGATCAGTGCATGATCAGTTACGTGATCAGTGCATGATCAGTCACGTGATCAGTGCATGATCAGTCACGTGATCAGTGCATGATGAGCCACGTGATCAGTGCATGATCAGCCACGTGATCAGTGCATGATCAGTCACGTGATCAGTGCATGATAGCCACGTGATCAGTGCATGATCAGCCACGTGATCAGTGCATGATCACGTGATCAGTGCATGATCAGCCACGTGATCAGTGCATGTCAGTCACGTATTCAGTGCATGATAGCACGTGATCAGTGCATGATCAGTCACGTGATCAGTGTATGATCAGCCACGTGATCAGTGCATGATCAGCCACGTGATCAGTGCATGATCAGCCACGTGATCAGTGCATGATCAGTCACGTGATCAGTGTATGATCAGCCACGTGATCAGTGCATGCTCAGTCACGTGATCAGGGCCTGCTGAGCTGCGTGATTACTGTCTGCTCATCTGCTTGACAATTGCCAGCTGAGCTGCACGATTCCTGCCTGTCATCTGCTTGACAATTGCCAGCTGTGCTGCGTAATTCCTGCCTGCTCAGCTGCTTGATTATTGCCAGCTGAGCAGCATGATTTCTCACAGCTGAGTTCCATGATTATTGCCCTGACTGATTCGTGCCTACTCAGCTCTTTGTTCATTGCCTCCTGAGGCACATGATCAGTGTATGACACCAAACATGATCAGTGCATGATCAGTCACATGATCAATAGTCATGATCAGCCACGTGATCAGTGCATGATCAGCCACGTGATCAGTGCATGATCAGTCACCTGATCAGTGCATGATCAGTCACGTGATCAGTGCATGATCAGTACATGATCAGTGCATGATAAGCCACGTGATCAGTGCATGATCAGCCACGTGATCAGTGCATGATCAGATCACGTGATCAGTGCATGATCAGTCACGTGATCAGTGCATGATAGCCACGTGATCAGTGCATGATCAGCCACGTGATCAGTGCATGATAGCCACGTGATCAGTGCATGATCAGTCACGTGATCATGTGTGATCAGCCACGTGATCAGTGCATGATCAGCCACGTGATCAGTGCATGATCAGCCACGTGATCAGTGCATGATCAGTCACGTGATCAGTACATGATAGCTACGTGATCGTTGCATGATCAGCACGTGATCAGTGCATGATAGCCACGTGATCAGTGCATGTGTCCATGAGATCAGTGCATGATCAGCCACGTGATCAGTGCATGATCAGTCACGTGATCATGTGTGATCAGCCACGTGATCAGTGCATGATCAGCCACGTGATCAGTGCATGATCAATTACGTGATCAGTGCATGATCAGTCACGTGACCAGTACATGGTTAGTTACGTGATCAGTGCATGATCAGCCACGTGATCAGTGCATGATAGCCACGTGATCAGTGCATGATCAGTCCCGTGATCAGTGCATGATCAGTCACGTGATCAGTGCATGATAGCCACGTGATCAGTGCATGATCAGTCACGTGATCATGTGTGATCAGCCACGTGATCAGTGCATGATCCACGTGATCAGTGCATGATCAGCCACGTGATCAGTGCATGATCAGTCACGTGATCAGTACATGGTTGCACGTGATCAGTGCATGATCAGCACGTGATCAGTGCATGATAGCCACGTGATCAGTGCATGATCAGTCACGTGATCAGTGCATGATCAGTCACGTGATCAGTGCATGATCAGCCACGTGATCAGTGCATGATCAGTCACGTGATCAGTATGATCAGCCACGTGATCAGTGCATGACAGCCACGTGATCAGTGCATGATGTCACGTGACAGGTGTGTGATCAGCCACGTGAACAGTGCATGTTCAGCCACGTGATCAGTGCATGATAGCCACGTGATCAGTGCATGATCAGTTACGTGAGCAGTGTATGATCAGCCACGTGATCAGTGCATGGTCAGACACGTGAACAGTGTATGATCAGCCACGTGATCAGTGCATGATATCCAAGTGATCAGTGCATGATCATCACGTGATCAGTGTATGATCAGCCACGTGAACAGTGCATGCTCAGTCACGTGATCAGGGCCTGCTGAGCTGCGTGATTACTGTCTGCTCATCTGCTTGACAATTGCCAGCTGGGCTGCACGATTCCTGCCTGTCATCTGCTTGACAATTGCCAGCTGTGCTGCGTAATTCCTGCCTGCTCAGCTGCTTGATTATTGCCAGCTGAGCAGCATGATTCCTCACAGCTGAGTTCCATGATTATTGCCTGCTGACTGTTTGATTCGTGCCTACTCAGCTCTTTGTTTTGCCTCCAGAGGCACATGATCAGTGTATGATAGCAAACATGATCAGCATGATCAGTCACATGATCAGCGCCATTAAGTCACGTGATCACTACATGATAGTCATGTGATCAGTCCATGCTCAGTCACGGTATCAGTGCATGATCAGCCACGTGATCAGTGCATGATCAGCCGTGATCCAGTTCATGATAGCTGTCGTGATCAGTGCATGATCAGTCACGTGATCAGTGCATGATCAGTCACGTGATCAGTGCATGATCAGCCACGTGATCAGTGCATGATCAGTCACCTGATGGTGTATGATCAGTCACGTGACATGTACATGGTGCTACATGATCATTGCATGATCAGCCACGTGATAGTGCATGATAGCCACGTGATCAGTGCATGATCAGCCACGTGATCAGTGCATGATCAGCCACGTGATCAGTGCATGATCAGTCACGTGATCAGTGCATGATCAGCCACGTGATCAGTGCATGATAGCCACGTGATCAGTGCATGATAGCCGTGATCAGTGCATGATCAGTCACGTGATCAGTGCATGATCAGTCACGTGATCAGTGCATGATCAGGCACGTGATCAGTGCATGATCAGCCACGTGATCAGTGCATGATAGCCACGTGATCAGTGCATGATCAGTCACGTGATCAGTGCATGCCAGTGATCAGTGCATGATCAGCCACGTGATCAGTGCATGATCAGTCACGTGATCAGTGCATGATAGCACGTGATCAGTGATCATGTGATCAGTGCATGATCAGTGATCATGTGGATGATCAGTGCATGATCAGCCACGTGATCAGTGCATGATAGCCGTGATCAGTGCATGATCAGTCACGTGATCAGTGCATGATCAGTCACGTGATCAGTGCATGATCAGCCACGTGATCAGTGCATGATCAGTCACGTGATCAGTGCATGATCAGTCACGTGATCAGTGCATGATAGCCACGTGATCAGTGCATGATCAGCCACGTGATGTGCATTGCGTGATCAGTGCATGATCAGTCACGTGATCAGTGTGTGCACGTGATCAGTGCATGATCATCGTGATCAGTGATAGACGTGATCAGTGCATGATCAGTCACTGATCAGTGCATGATCAGCCACGTGATCAGTGCATGATCAGCCACGTGATCAGTGCATGATCAGTGATCAGTGCATGATCAGTCACGTGATCAGTGTATGATCAGCCACGTGATCAGTGCATGATTGCCACTGATCAGTGCATGATCAGTCACGTGATCAGTGCATGATCAGTCACGTGATCAGTGCATGATCAGCACGTGATCAGTGCATGATCAGCCACGTGATCAGTGCATGTTGAGTCAGCCATGCATGACGTGATCAGTGCATGATCAGTCACGTGATCAGTGCATGATCAGCCACGTGATCAGTGCATGATAGTACGTGATCAGTGCATGATCAGCCACGTGATCAGTGCATGATAGCCACGTGATCAGTGCATGACAGTGTGATCAGTGCATGATCAGCCACGTGATCAGTGCATGATAGCCACGTGATCAGTGCATGATCAGTCACGTGATCAGTGTGTGATCAGCCACGTGATCAGTGCATGATCAGCCACGTGATCAGTGCATGATAGCCACGTGATCAGTGCATGATCAGTCACGTGATCAGTGCATGATCAGTCACGTGATCAGTGCATGATCAGCCACGTGATCAGTGCATGATCAGCCACGTGATCAGTGCATGATAGCCACGTGATCAGTGCATGATCAGTCACGTGATCAGTGCATGATCAGTCACGTGATCAGTGCATGATCAGCCACGTGATCAGTGCATGATCAGTCACGTGATCAGTGCATGATCAGCCACGTGATCAGTGCATGATCAGTCACGTGATCAGTGCATGATCAGCCACGTGATCAGTGCATGATAGCCACGTGATCAGTGCATGATCAGCCACGTGATCAGTGCATGATCAGTCACGTGATCAGTGCATGATCAGCCACGTGATCAGTGCATGATCAGTCACGTGATCAGTGCATGATCAGTCACGTGATCAGTACATGATAGCTACGTGATCAGTGCATGATCAGCCACGTGATCAGTGCATGATAGCCACGTGATCAGTGCATGATCAGTCACGTGATCAGTGCATGATAGCCACGTGATCAGTGCATGATCAGTCACGTGATCAGTGCATGAAGCCACGTGATCAGTGCATGATCAGTCACGTGATCAGTGCATGATCAGCCACGTGATCAGTGCATGATCAGTCACGTGATCAGTGCATGATCAGCCGTGATCAGTGCATGATCACGTGATCAGTGCATGATCAGTCACGTGATCAGTGCATGATCAGTCACGTGATCAGTGCATGATCATTTACGTGATCAGTGCATGATCAGTCACGTGATCAGTATATGGTAGCTACGTGATCATTCCATGACCAGACCACGTGAGCAGTGCATGATAGCACGTGATGTGTGCATGATGAGTCATGTGAGCAGAGTATGATGGTGATCAGTGCATGAGTGGCACGTGATCAGTGCATGATATGTCACGTGACAGGTGTGTGATCAGCCACGTGATCAGTGCATGATCAGCCACGTGATCAGTGCATGATCAGCCACGTGATCAGTGCATGATCAGTCACGATATCAGTGCATGATCAGCCACGTGATCAGTGCATGATATCCAAGTGATCAGTGCATGATCAATCACGTGATCAGTGTATGATCAGCCACGTGAACAGTGCATGCTCAGTCACGTGATCAGGGCCTGCTGAGCTGCGTGATTACTGTCTGCTCATCTGCTTGACAATTGCCAGCTGAGCTGCACGATTCCTGCCTGTCATCTGCTTGACAATTGCCAGCTGTGCTGCGTAATTCCTGCCTGCTCAGCTGCTTGATTATTGCCAGCTGAGCAGCATGATTCCTCACAGCTGAGTTCCATGATTATTGCCTGCTGACTGTATGATTCGTGCCTACTCAGCTCTTTGTTTATTGCCTCCAGAGGCACATGATCAGTGTATGATAGCAAACATGATCAGCGCATGATCAGTCACATGATCAGCGCCATTAAGTCACGTGATCACTACATGATAGTCATGTGATCAGTCCATGCTCAGTCACGGTATCAGTGCATGATCAGCCACGTGATCAGTGCATGATCTGTCACATGATCAGTGTATGATCACCACGTGATCAGTGCATGGGCAGTCATGTGATCAGTGCATGATATAGACGTGATCAGTGCATGATCAGTCACGTGATCAGTGCATGATAGCCACGTGATCAGTGCATGATCAGTCACCTGATGGGTGTATGATCATTCACGTGACCTGTACATGGTAGCTACATGATCATTGCATGATCAGCCACGTGAGTAGTGCATGATAGCCACGTGATCAGTGCATGATCAGTCACGTGATCAGTGCATGATCAGTCATGTGACCAGTACATGGTAGCTGCGTGATCATGCATGATCAGCCACGTGATCAGTGCATGATAGCCACGTGATCAGTGCATGATCAGTCACGTGATCAGTGCATGATCAGTCCCGTGATCAGTGCATGATCAGCCACGTGATCAGTGCATGACATGATCAGTGCATGTCAGCCACGTGATCAGTGCATGATAGCCACGTGATCAGTGCATGATCAGTCACGTGATCAGTGCATGATAGCCACGTGATCAGTGCATGATCAGTCACGTGATCAGTGCATGATCAGTCACGTGATAAGTGCATGATCATCCACGTGATCAGTGCATGTGGAGTCATGTAGTCAATGCATGATCGCGTGATCAGTGCGATCCAGTCCGTGATCAGTGTGATCAGCCAAGTGATCAGTGCATGATAGCCACATGATCAGTGCATGATCAGTCACATGATCAGTGCATGATCAGTCACGTGATAGGTGTGTGATCAGCCATGTGAACAGTGCATGCTCAGTCACGTGATCAGGGCCTGCTGAGCTGCGTGATTGCTGTCTGCTATCTGCTTGACAATTTCCAGCTGAGCTGCACGATTCCTGCCTGTCATCTCCTTGACAATTGCCAGCTGTGCTGTGTTCCTGCCTGCTCAGCTGCTTGATTATTGCCAGCTGAGCAGCATGATTCCTCACCTGAGTTCCATGATTATTGCCTGCTGACTGTTTGATTCGTGCCTACTCAGCTCTTTGTTTATTGCCTCCAGAGGCACATGATCAGTGTATGATAGCAAACATGATCAGCGCATGATCAGTCACATGATCAGCGCCATTAAGTCACGTGATCACTACATGATAGTCATGTGATCAGTCCATGCTCAGTCACGGTATCAGTGCATGATCAGCCACGTGATCAGTGCATGATAGCCACGTGATCAGTGCATGATCAGTCACGTGATCAGTGCATGATCAGTCATGTGATCAGTGCATGATAAGTCACTGATCAGTGCATGATCAGTCACGTGATCAGTGCATGATCAGTCACGTGATCAGTGCATGGTCAGCACGTGATCAGTGCATGATCAGCGTACGTGCATGAACAGCCACGTGATCAGTGCATTCAGTCACGTGATCAGTGCATGATAGCCACGTGATCAGTGCGTGCACAGTCCCATGATCAGCGCCTGTCAGTCACTGATCAGTGCCTGATAAACACGTGATCAGTGCATGATGAGCCATGTGATCAGTGCATGATCAGCCACGTCATCAGTGCATGCGCAGTCACGTGATCAGTGCATGATAGCCACGTGATCAGTGCATGCTCAGTCACGTGATCTGGACTTGATCAGCCACGTGATCAGTGCCTGCAGAGTCACGTGATCAGGGCCTGCTGAGCTGCGTGATTCCTGCCGGCTCATCTGCATGACAATTGCCATCTGAGCTGCGTGATTCCTGTCGGCTCATCTGCTTGACAATTGCCAGCTGAGCTGCGTGATTCCTGCCTGGTCACGTGCTTGATTATTGCCAGTTGAGCAGCATGATTCGTCACTGCTGAGCTCCATGCTTATTGCCTGCTGATTGCGTGGTTCGTGTCTGCTCAGCTCTTTGAGTATCGCCTCCTGAGGTCCCTGTTCGGTCGCCACCTGCCGGGGACCAGCCCCAACTGATCCAGGGTATTCGAAGGAGAGATGGCCTAGGCGACTATTTATATGCTAATCAGAGATGTCAAGAATAATAGTATGAGGAGAGCTCAGTAGGAAAATTCGGTGGAGAAAAGAGACTGAGTAGCTTGGTTTACGCGGAAGACCAATCAAACTTCAAGACAAGAAGTTTGCACCACTTACGTAGGCCGCAGGCGCCCTCTCGAATAGCGAAAGGTGCCTCACCCTAGACACCTTCTCGAGTGGGTCTTAGCAGCCCAGGCATAATTAGTAAGCGTGGTGGGTTCCGCGCTCCAGATGGAGACTCAGCTGGAAGTTAAAGGGAAGAATGACAAGGAACTTTATGAATTGGAGCTGTAAGTTACTCTTTGACAGAGAGAGCGAGATGGTGGTGGGGGACAGCCCCCAGTGAAATCAGAGGTGAGAGCACAAAGCAATACAGTAGGCAGACTCTGGGTTTTTGGGGGAGATGCTCGAGAA
Organism: Bos javanicus; assembly: GCF_032452875.1. Taxonomy (NCBI): domain Eukaryota; kingdom Metazoa; phylum Chordata; class Mammalia; order Artiodactyla; family Bovidae; genus Bos; species Bos javanicus. Next base: position 128,168 of record NW_026894062.1, on the reverse strand, counting down.
TATCCGGGTGGACTCCTGAGGCTCGATCCCGCATTTGCGTATGCCGAGCCTCCTTCCTCATGACCTTTGTCCAGAGTGGAATGCCTCCCCTCCCGGCACATGATCAGTGCATGCTCAGTCACGATATCAGTGCCTGCTCAGCCACGTGATCACTGACGGCACAGTCACGTGATCAGCGCCTCTCAGTCACGTGATCACCGTATGATAAACACGTGATCAGTGAACGACCAGCCACGTGATCACTGCATGCGCAGTCAGGTGGTCAGTTCCTGATCAGCCACCTGATCAGTGCGTGCACAGTCCCTGATCAGCGCCTGTCAGTCACTGATCACTGCCTGATAAACACGTGATCAGTGCCCGAACAGCCACGTCATCAGTGCATGCGCAGTCACGTGATCAGTGCATGATAGCCACGTGATCAGTGCGTGCACAGTCCCATGATCAGCGCCTGTCAGTCACTGATCATTGCCTGATAAACACGTGATCAGTGCATGATGAGCCATGTGATCAGTGCCTGATCAGCCACGTCATCAGTGCATGCGCAGTCACGTCATCAGTGCATGATAGCCACGTGATCAGTGCATGCTCAGTCACGTGATCTGGACTTGATCAGCCACGTGATCAGTGCCTGCAGAGTCACGTGATCAGGGCCTGCTGAGCTGCGTGATTCCTGCCGGCTCATCTGCATGACAATTGCCATCTGAGCTGCGTGATTCCTGTCGGCTCATCTGCTTGACAATTGCCAGCTGAGCTGCGTGATTCCTGCCTGGTCACGTGCTTGATTATTGCCAGTTGAGCAGCATGATTCGTCACTGCTGAGCTCCATGCTTATTGCCTGCTGATTGCGTGGTTCGTGTCTGCTCAGCTCTTTGAGTATCGCCTCCTGAGGTCCCTGTTCGGTCGCCACCTGCCGGGGACCAGCCCCAACTGATCCAGGGTATTCGAAGGAGAGATGGCCTAGGCGACTATTTATATGCTAATCAGAGATGTCAAGAATAATAGTATGAGGAGAGCTCAGTAGGAAAATTCGGTGGAGAAAAGAGACTGAGTAGCTTGGTTTACGCGGAAGACCAATCAAACTTCAAGACAAGAAGTTTGCACCACTTACGTAGGCCGCAGGCGCCTCTCGAATAGCGAAAGGTGCCTCACCCTAGACACCTTCTCGAGTGGGTCTTAGCAGCCCAGGCATAATTAGTAAGCGTGGTGGGTTCCGCGCTCCAGATGGAGACTCAGCTGGAAGTTAAAGGGAAGAATGACAAGGAACTTTATGAATTGGAGCTGTAAGTTAACTCTTTGACAGAGAGAGCGAGATGGTGGTGGGGGACAGCCCCCAGTGAAATCAGAGGTGAGAGCACAAAGCAATACAGTAGGCAGACTCTGGTTTTTGGGGGAGATGCTCGAGAATATCCGGGTGGACTCCTGAGGCTCGATCCCGCATTTGCGTATGCCGAGCCTCCTTCCTCATGACCTTTGTCCAGAGTGGAATGCCTCCCCGGCTCCCGGCACATGATCAGTGCATGCTCAGTCACGATATCAGTGCCTGCTCAGCCACGTGATCACTGACGGCACAGTCACGTGATCAGCGCCTCTCAGTCACGTGATCACCGTATGATAAACACGTGATCAGTGAACGACCAGCCACGTGATCACTGCATGCGCAGTCAGGTGGTCAGTTCCTGATCAGCCACCTGATCAGTGCGTGCACAGTCCCTGATCAGCGCCTGTCAGTCACTGATCACTGCCTGATAAACACGTGATCAGTGCCCGAACAGCCACGTCATCAGTGCATGCGCAGTCACGTGATCAGTGCATGATAGCCACGTGATCAGTGCGTGCACAGTCCCATGATCAGCGCCTGTCAGTCACTGATCATTGCCTGATAAACACGTGATCAGTGCATGATGAGCCATGTGATCAGTGCCTGATCAGCCACGTCATCAGTGCATGCGCAGTCACGTCATCAGTGCATGATAGCCACGTGATCAGTGCATGCTCAGTCACGTGATCTGGACTTGATCAGCCACGTGATCAGTGCCTGCAGAGTCACGTGATCAGGGCCTGCTGAGCTGCGTGATTCCTGCCGGCTCATCTGCATGACAATTGCCATCTGAGCTGCGTGATTCCTGTCGGCTCATCTGCTTGACAATTGCCAGCTGAGCTGCGTGATTCCTGCCTGGTCACGTGCTTGATTATTGCCAGTTGAGCAGCATGATTCGTCACTGCTGAGCTCCATGCTTATTGCCTGCTGATTGCGTGGTTCGTGTCTGCTCAGCTCTTTGAGTATTGCCTCCTGAGGTCCCTGTTCGGTCGCCACCTGCCGGGGACCAGCCCCAACTGATCCAGGGTATTCGAAGGAGAGATGGCCTAGGCGACTATTTATATGCTAATCAGAGATGTCAAGAATAATAGTATGAGGAGAGCTCAGTAGGAAAATTCGGTGGAGAAAAGAGACTGAGTAGCTTGGTTTACGCGGAAGACCAATCAAACTTCAAGACAAGAAGTTTGCACCACTTACGTAGGCCGCAGGCGCCCTCTCGAATAGCGAAAGGTGCCTCACCCTAGACACCTTCTCGAGTGGGTCTTAGCAGCCCAGGCATAATTAGTAAGCGTGGTGGGTTCCGCGCTCCAGATGGAGACTCAGCTGGAAGTTAAAGGGAAGAATGACAAGGAACTTTATGAATTGGAGCTGTAAGTTAACTCTTTGACAGAGAGAGCGAGATGGTGGTGGGGGACAGCCCCCAGTGAAATCAGAGGTGAGAGCACAAAGCAATACAGTAGGCAGACTCTGGTTTTTTTGGGGGAGATGCTCGAGAATATCCGGGTGGACTCCTGAGGCTCGATCCCGCATTTGCGTATGCCGAGCCTCCTTCCTCATGACCTTTGTCCAGAGTGGAATGCCTCCCCGGCTCCCGGCACATGATCAGTGCATGCTCAGTCACGATATCAGTGCCTGCTCAGCCACGTGATCACTGACGGCACAGTCACGTGATCAGCGCCTCTCAGTCACGTGATCACCGTATGATAAACACGTGATCAGTGAACGACCAGCCACGTGATCACTGCATGCGCAGTCAGGTGGTCAGTTCCTGATCAGCCACCTGATCAGTGCGTGCACAGTCCCCTGATCAGCGCCTGTCAGTCACTGATCACTGCCTGATAAACACGTGATCAGTGCCCGAACAGCCACGTCATCAGTGCATGCGCAGTCACGTGATCAGTGCATGATAGCCACGTGATCAGTGCGTGCACAGTCCCATGATCAGCGCCTGTCAGTCACTGATCATTGCCTGATAAACACGTGATCAGTGCATGATGAGCCATGTGATCAGTGCCTGATCAGCCACGTCATCAGTGCATGCGCAGTCACGTCATCAGTGCATGATAGCCACGTGATCAGTGCATGCTCAGTCACGTGATCTGGACTTGATCAGCCACGTGATCAGTGCCTGCAGAGTCACGTGATCAGGGCCTGCTGAGCTGCGTGATTCCTGCCGGCTCATCTGCATGACAATTGCCATCTGAGCTGCGTGATTCCTGTCGGCTCATCTGCTTGACAATTGCCAGCTGAGCTGCGTGATTCCTGCCTGGTCACGTGCTTGATTATTGCCAGTTGAGCAGCATGATTCGTCACTGCTGAGCTCCATGCTTATTGCCTGCTGATTGCGTGGTTCGTGTCTGCTCAGCTCTTTGAGTATTGCCTCCTGAGGTCCCTGTTCGGTCGCCACCTGCCGGGGACCAGCCCCAACTGATCCAGGGTATTCGAAGGAGAGATGGCCTAGGCGACTATTTATATGCTAATCAGAGATGTCAAGAATAATAGTATGAGGAGAGCTCAGTAGGAAAATTCGGTGGAGAAAAGAGACTGAGTAGCTTGGTTTACGCGGAAGACCAATCAAACTTCAAGACAAGAAGTTTGCACCACTTACGTAGGCCGCAGGCGCCCTCTCGAATAGCGAAAGGTGCCTCACCCTAGACACCTTCTCGAGTGGGTCTTAGCAGCCCAGGCATAATTAGTAAGCGTGGTGGGTTCCGCGCTCCAGATGGAGACTCAGCTGGAAGTTAAAGGGAAGAATGACAAGGAACTTTATGAATTGGAGCTGTAAGTTAACTCTTTGACAGAGAGAGCGAGATGGTGGTGGGGGACAGCCCCCAGTGAAATCAGAGGTGAGAGCACAAAGCAATACAGTAGGCAGACTCTGGTTTTTTTGGGGGAGATGCTCGAGAATATCCGGGTGGACTCCTGAGGCTCGATCCCGCATTTGCGTATGCCGAGCCTCCTTCCTCATGACCTTTGTCCAGAGTGGAATGCCTCCCCGGCTCCCGGCACATGATCAGTGCATGCTCAGTCACGATATCAGTGCCTGCTCAGCCACGTGATCACTGACGGCACAGTCACGTGATCAGCGCCTCTCAGTCACGTGATCACCGTATGATAAACACGTGATCAGTGAACGACCAGCCACGTGATCACTGCATGCGCAGTCAGGTGGTCAGTTCCTGATCAGCCACCTGATCAGTGCGTGCACAGTCCCCTGATCAGCGCCTGTCAGTCACTGATCACTGCCTGATAAACACGTGATCAGTGCCCGAACAGCCACGTCATCAGTGCATGCGCAGTCACGTGATCAGTGCATGATAGCCACGTGATCAGTGCGTGCACAGTCCCATGATCAGCGCCTGTCAGTCACTGATCATTGCCTGATAAACACGTGATCAGTGCATGATGAGCCATGTGATCAGTGCCTGATCAGCCACGTCATCAGTGCATGCGCAGTCACGTCATCAGTGCATGATAGCCACGTGATCAGTGCATGCTCAGTCACGTGATCTGGACTTGATCAGCCACGTGATCAGTGCCTGCAGAGTCACGTGATCAGGGCCTGCTGAGCTGCGTGATTCCTGCCGGCTCATCTGCATGACAATTGCCATCTGAGCTGCGTGATTCCTGTCGGCTCATCTGCTTGACAATTGCCAGCTGAGCTGCGTGATTCCTGCCTGGTCACGTGCTTGATTATTGCCAGTTGAGCAGCATGATTCGTCACTGCTGAGCTCCATGCTTATTGCCTGCTGATTGCGTGGTTCGTGTCTGCTCAGCTCTTTGAGTATTGCCTCCTGAGGTCCCTGTTCGGTCGCCACCTGCCGGGGACCAGCCCCAACTGATCCAGGGTATTCGAAGGAGAGATGGCCTAGGCGACTATTTATATGCTAATCAGAGATGTCAAGAATAATAGTATGAGGAGAGCTCAGTAGGAAAATTCGGTGGAGAAAAGAGACTGAGTAGCTTGGTTTACGCGGAAGACCAATCAAACTTCAAGACAAGAAGTTTGCACCACTTACGTAGGCCGCAGGCGCCCTCTCGAATAGCGAAAGGTGCCTCACCCTAGACACCTTCTCGAGTGGGTCTTAGCAGCCCAGGCATAATTAGTAAGCGTGGTGGGTTCCGCGCTCCAGATGGAGACTCAGCTGGAAGTTAAAGGGAAGAATGACAAGGAACTTTATGAATTGGAGCTGTAAGTTAACTCTTTGACAGAGAGAGCGAGATGGTGGTGGGGGACAGCCCCCAGTGAAATCAGAGGTGAGAGCACAAAGCAATACAGTAGGCAGACTCTGGTTTTTTTGGGGGAGATGCTCGAGAATATCCGGGTGGACTCCTGAGGCTCGATCCCGCATTTGCGTATGCCGAGCCTCCTTCCTCATGACCTTTGTCCAGAGTGGAATGCCTCCCCGGCTCCCGGCACATGATCAGTGCATGCTCAGTCACGATATCAGTGCCTGCTCAGCCACGTGATCACTGACGGCACAGTCACGTGATCAGCGCCTCTCAGTCACGTGATCACCGTATGATAAACACGTGATCAGTGAACGACCAGCCACGTGATCACTGCATGCGCAGTCAGGTGGTCAGTTCCTGATCAGCCACCTGATCAGTGCGTGCACAGTCCCCTGATCAGCGCCTGTCAGTCACTGATCACTGCCTGATAAACACGTGATCAGTGCCCGAACAGCCACGTCATCAGTGCATGCGCAGTCACGTGATCAGTGCATGATAGCCACGTGATCAGTGCGTGCACAGTCCCATGATCAGCGCCTGTCAGTCACTGATCATTGCCTGATAAACACGTGATCAGTGCATGATGAGCCATGTGATCAGTGCCTGATCAGCCACGTCATCAGTGCATGCGCAGTCACGTCATCAGTGCATGATAGCCACGTGATCAGTGCATGCTCAGTCACGTGATCTGGACTTGATCAGCCACGTGATCAGTGCCTGCAGAGTCACGTGATCAGGGCCTGCTGAGCTGCGTGATTCCTGCCGGCTCATCTGCATGACAATTGCCATCTGAGCTGCGTGATTCCTGTCGGCTCATCTGCTTGACAATTGCCAGCTGAGCTGCGTGATTCCTGCCTGGTCACGTGCTTGATTATTGCCAGTTGAGCAGCATGATTCGTCACTGCTGAGCTCCATGCTTATTGCCTGCTGATTGCGTGGTTCGTGTCTGCTCAGCTCTTTGAGTATTGCCTCCTGAGGTCCCTGTTCGGTCGCCACCTGCCGGGGACCAGCCCCAACTGATCCAGGGTATTCGAAGGAGAGATGGCCTAGGCGACTATTTATATGCTAATCAGAGATGTCAAGAATAATAGTATGAGGAGAGCTCAGTAGGAAAATTCGGTGGAGAAAAGAGACTGAGTAGCTTGGTTTACGCGGAAGACCAATCAAACTTCAAGACAAGAAGTTTGCACCACTTACGTAGGCCGCAGGCGCCCTCTCGAATAGCGAAAGGTGCCTCACCCTAGACACCTTCTCGAGTGGGTCTTAGCAGCCCAGGCATAATTAGTAAGCGTGGTGGGTTCCGCGCTCCAGATGGAGACTCAGCTGGAAGTTAAAGGGAAGAATGACAAGGAACTTTATGAATTGGAGCTGTAAGTTAACTCTTTGACAGAGAGAGCGAGATGGTGGTGGGGGACAGCCCCCAGTGAAATCAGAGGTGAGAGCACAAAGCAATACAGTAGGCAGACTCTGGTTTTTTGGGGGAGATGCTCGAGAATATCCGGGTGGACTCCTGAGGCTCGATCCCGCATTTGCGTATGCCGAGCCTCCTTCCTCATGACCTTTGTCCAGAGTGGAATGCCTCCCCGGCTCCCGGCACATGATCAGTGCATGCTCAGTCACGATATCAGTGCCTGCTCAGCCACGTGATCACTGACGGCACAGTCACGTGATCAGCGCCTCTCAGTCACGTGATCACCGTATGATAAACACGTGATCAGTGAACGACCAGCCACGTGATCACTGCATGCGCAGTCAGGTGGTCAGTTCCTGATCAGCCACCTGATCAGTGCGTGCACAGTCCCCTGATCAGCGCCTGTCAGTCACTGATCACTGCCTGATAAACACGTGATCAGTGCCCGAACAGCCACGTCATCAGTGCATGCGCAGTCACGTGATCAGTGCATGATAGCCACGTGATCAGTGCGTGCACAGTCCCATGATCAGCGCCTGTCAGTCACTGATCATTGCCTGATAAACACGTGATCAGTGCATGATGAGCCATGTGATCAGTGCCTGATCAGCCACGTCATCAGTGCATGCGCAGTCACGTCATCAGTGCATGATAGCCACGTGATCAGTGCATGCTCAGTCACGTGATCTGGACTTGATCAGCCACGTGATCAGTGCCTGCAGAGTCACGTGATCAGGGCCTGCTGAGCTGCGTGATTCCTGCCGGCTCATCTGCATGACAATTGCCATCTGAGCTGCGTGATTCCTGTCGGCTCATCTGCTTGACAATTGCCAGCTGAGCTGCGTGATTCCTGCCTGGTCACGTGCTTGATTATTGCCAGTTGAGCAGCATGATTCGTCACTGCTGAGCTCCATGCTTATTGCCTGCTGATTGCGTGGTTCGTGTCTGCTCAGCTCTTTGAGTATTGCCTCCTGAGGTCCCTGTTCGGTCGCCACCTGCCGGGGACCAGCCCCAACTGATCCAGGGTATTCGAAGGAGAGATGGCCTAGGCGACTATTTATATGCTAATCAGAGATGTCAAGAATAATAGTATGAGGAGAGCTCAGTAGGAAAATTCGGTGGAGAAAAGAGACTGAGTAGCTTGGTTTACGCGGAAGACCAATCAAACTTCAAGACAAGAAGTTTGCACCACTTACGTAGGCCGCAGGCGCCCTCTCGAATAGCGAAAGGTGCCTCACCCTAGACACCTTCTCGAGTGGGTCTTAGCAGCCCAGGCATAATTAGTAAGCGTGGTGGGTTCCGCGCTCCAGATGGAGACTCAGCTGGAAGTTAAAGGGAAGAATGACAAGGAACTTTATGAATTGGAGCTGTAAGTTAACTCTTTGACAGAGAGAGCGAGATGGTGGTGGGGGACAGCCCCCAGTGAAATCAGAGGTGAGAGCACAAAGCAATACAGTAGGCAGACTCTGGTTTTTTGGGGGGAGATGCTCGAGAATATCCGGGTGGACTCCTGAGGCTCGATCCCGCATTTGCGTATGCCGAGCCTCCTTCCTCATGACCTTTGTCCAGAGTGGAATGCCTCCCCGGCTCCCGGCACATGATCAGTGCATGCTCAGTCACGATATCAGTGCCTGCTCAGCCACGTGATCACTGACGGCACAGTCACGTGATCAGCGCCTCTCAGTCACGTGATCACCGTATGATAAACACGTGATCAGTGAACGACCAGCCACGTGATCACTGCATGCGCAGTCAGGTGGTCAGTTCCTGATCAGCCACCTGATCAGTGCGTGCACAGTCCCCTGATCAGCGCCTGTCAGTCACTGATCACTGCCTGATAAACACGTGATCAGTGCCCGAACAGCCACGTCATCAGTGCATGCGCAGTCACGTGATCAGTGCATGATAGCCACGTGATCAGTGCGTGCACAGTCCCATGATCAGCGCCTGTCAGTCACTGATCATTGCCTGATAAACACGTGATCAGTGCATGATGAGCCATGTGATCAGTGCCTGATCAGCCACGTCATCAGTGCATGCGCAGTCACGTCATCAGTGCATGATAGCCACGTGATCAGTGCATGCTCAGTCACGTGATCTGGACTTGATCAGCACGTGATCAGTGCCTGCAGAGTCACGTGATCAGGGCCTGCTGAGCTGCGTGATTCCTGCCGGCTCATCTGCATGACAATTGCCATCTGAGCTGCGTGATTCCTGTCGGCTCATCTGCTTGACAATTGCCAGCTGAGCTGCGTGATTCCTGCCTGGTCACGTGCTTGATTATTGCCAGTTGAGCAGCATGATTCGTCACTGCTGAGCTCCATGCTTATTGCCTGCTGATTGCGTGGTTCGTGTCTGCTCAGCTCTTTGAGTATTGCCTCCTGAGGTCCCTGTTCGGTCGCCACCTGCCGGGGACCAGCCCCAACTGATCCAGGGTATTCGAAGGAGAGATGGCCTAGGCGACTATTTATATGCTAATCAGAGATGTCAAGAATAATAGTATGAGGAGAGCTCAGTAGGAAAATTCGGTGGAGAAAAGAGACTGAGTAGCTTGGTTTACGCGGAAGACCAATCAAACTTCAAGACAAGAAGTTTGCACCACTTACGTAGGCCGCAGGCGCCCTCTCGAATAGCGAAAGGTGCCTCACCCTAGACACCTTCTCGAGTGGGTCTTAGCAGCCCAGGCATAATTAGTAAGCGTGGTGGGTTCCGCGCTCCAGATGGAGACTCAGCTGGAAGTTAAAGGGAAGAATGACAAGGAACTTTATGAATTGGAGCTGTAAGTTAACTCTTTGACAGAGAGAGCGAGATGGTGGTGGGGGACAGCCCCCAGTGAAATCAGAGGTGAGAGCACAAAGCAATACAGTAGGCAGACTCTGGTTTTTTGGGGGGAGATGCTCGAGAATATCCGGGTGGACTCCTGAGGCTCGATCCCGCATTTGCGTATGCCGAGCCTCCTTCCTCATGACCTTTGTCCAGAGTGGAATGCCTCCCCGGCTCCCGGCACATGATCAGTGCATGCTCAGTCACGATATCAGTGCCTGCTCAGCCACGTGATCACTGACGGCACAGTCACGTGATCAGCGCCTCTCAGTCACGTGATCACCGTATGATAAACACGTGATCAGTGAACGACCAGCCACGTGATCACTGCATGCGCAGTCAGGTGGTCAGTTCCTGATCAGCCACCTGATCAGTGCGTGCACAGTCCCCTGATCAGCGCCTGTCAGTCACTGATCACTGCCTGATAAACACGTGATCAGTGCCCGAACAGCCACGTCATCAGTGCATGCGCAGTCACGTGATCAGTGCATGATAGCCACGTGATCAGTGCGTGCACAGTCCCATGATCAGCGCCTGTCAGTCACTGATCATTGCCTGATAAACACGTGATCAGTGCATGATGAGCCATGTGATCAGTGCCTGATCAGCCACGTCATCAGTGCATGCGCAGTCACGTCATCAGTGCATGATAGCCACGTGATCAGTGCATGCTCAGTCACGTGATCTGGACTTGATCAGCCACGTGATCAGTGCCTGCAGAGTCACGTGATCAGGGCCTGCTGAGCTGCGTGATTCCTGCCGGCTCATCTGCATGACAATTGCCATCTGAGCTGCGTGATTCCTGTCGGCTCATCTGCTTGACAATTGCCAGCTGAGCTGCGTGATTCCTGCCTGGTCACGTGCTTGATTATTGCCAGTTGAGCAGCATGATTCGTCACTGCTGAGCTCCATGCTTATTGCCTGCTGATTGCGTGGTTCGTGTCTGCTCAGCTCTTTGAGTATTGCCTCCTGAGGTCCCTGTTCGGTCGCCACCTGCCGGGGACCAGCCCCAACTGATCCAGGGTATTCGAAGGAGAGATGGCCTAGGCGACTATTTATATGCTAATCAGAGATGTCAAGAATAATAGTATGAGGAGAGCTCAGTAGGAAAATTCGGTGGAGAAAAGAGACTGAGTAGCTTGGTTTACGCGGAAGACCAATCAAACTTCAAGACAAGAAGTTTGCACCACTTACGTAGGCCGCAGGCGCCCTCTCGAATAGCGAAAGGTGCCTCACCCTAGACACCTTCTCGAGTGGGTCTTAGCAGCCCAGGCATAATTAGTAAGCGTGGTGGGTTCCGCGCTCCAGATGGAGACTCAGCTGGAAGTTAAAGGGAAGAATGACAAGGAACTTTATGAATTGGAGCTGTAAGTTAACTCTTTGACAGAGAGAGCGAGATGGTGGTGGGGGACAGCCCCCAGTGAAATCAGAGGTGAGAGCACAAAGCAATACAGTAGGCAGACTCTGGTTTTTTTGGGGGGAGATGCTCGAGAATATCCGGGTGGACTCCTGAGGCTCGATCCCGCATTTGCGTATGCCGAGCCTCCTTCCTCATGACCTTTGTCCAGAGTGGAATGCCTCCCCGGCTCCCGGCACATGATCAGTGCATGCTCAGTCACGATATCAGTGCCTGCTCAGCCACGTGATCACTGACGGCACAGTCACGTGATCAGCGCCTCTCAGTCACGTGATCACCGTATGATAAACACGTGATCAGTGAACGACCAGCCACGTGATCACTGCATGCGCGGTCAGGTGGTCAGTTCCTGATCAGCCACCTGATCAGTGCGTGCACAGTCCCCTGATCAGCGCCTGTCAGTCACTGATCACTGCCTGATAAACACGTGATCAGTGCCCGAACAGCCACGTCATCAGTGCATGCGCAGTCACGTGATCAGTGCATGATAGCCACGTGATCAGTGCGTGCACAGTCCCATGATCAGCGCCTGTCAGTCACTGATCATTGCCTGATAAACACGTGATCAGTGCATGATGAGCCATGTGATCAGTGCCTGATCAGCCACGTCATCAGTGCATGCGCAGTCACGTCATCAGTGCATGATAGCCACGTGATCAGTGCATGCTCAGTCACGTGATCTGGACTTGATCAGCCACGTGATCAGTGCCTGCAGAGTCACGTGATCAGGGCCTGCTGAGCTGCGTGATTCCTGCCGGCTCATCTGCATGACAATTGCCATCTGAGCTGCGTGATTCCTGTCGGCTCATCTGCTTGACAATTGCCAGCTGAGCTGCGTGATTCCTGCCTGGTCACGTGCTTGATTATTGCCAGTTGAGCAGCATGATTCGTCACTGCTGAGCTCCATGCTTATTGCCTGCTGATTGCGTGGTTCGTGTCTGCTCAGCTCTTTGAGTATTGCCTCCTGAGGTCCCTGTTCGGTCGCCACCTGCCGGGGACCAGCCCCAACTGATCCAGGGTATTCGAAGGAGAGATGGCCTAGGCGACTATTTATATGCTAATCAGAGATGTCAAGAATAATAGTATGAGGAGAGCTCAGTAGGAAAATTCGGTGGAGAAAAGAGACTGAGTAGCTTGGTTTACGCGGAAGACCAATCAAACTTCAAGACAAGAAGTTTGCACCACTTACGTAGGCCGCAGGCGCCCTCTCGAATAGCGAAAGGTGCCTCACCCTAGACACCTTCTCGAGTGGGTCTTAGCAGCCCAGGCATAATTAGTAAGCGTGGTGGGTTCCGCGCTCCAGATGGAGACTCAGCTGGAAGTTAAAGGGAAGAATGACAAGGAACTTTATGAATTGGAGCTGTAAGTTAACTCTTTGACAGAGAGAGCGAGATGGTGGTGGGGGACAGCCCCCAGTGAAATCAGAGGTGAGAGCACAAAGCAATACAGTAGGCAGACTCTGGTTTTTGGGGGAGATGCTCGAGAATATCCGGGTGGACTCCTGAGGCTCGATCCCGCATTTGCGTATGCCGAGCCTCCTTCCTCATGACCTTTGTCCAGAGTGGAATGCCTCCCCGGCTCCCGGCACATGATCAGTGCATGCTCAGTCACGATATCAGTGCCTGCTCAGCCACGTGATCACTGACGGCACAGTCACGTGATCAGCGCCTCTCAGTCACGTGATCACCGTATGATAAACACGTGATCAGTGAACGACCAGCCACGTGATCACTGCATGCGCAGTCAGGTGGTCAGTTCCTGATCAGCCACCTGATCAGTGCGTGCACAGTCCCCTGATCAGCGCCTGTCAGTCACTGATCACTGCCTGATAAACACGTGATCAGTGCCCGAACAGCCACGTCATCAGTGCATGCGCAGTCACGTGATCAGTGCATGATAGCCACGTGATCAGTGCGTGCACAGTCCCATGATCAGCGCCTGTCAGTCACTGATCATTGCCTGATAAACACGTGATCAGTGCATGATGAGCCATGTGATCAGTGCCTGATCAGCCACGTCATCAGTGCATGCTCAGTCATGCTCAGTCACGTGATCTGGACTTGATCAGCCACGTGATCAGTGCCTGCAGAGTCACGTGATCAGGGCCTGCTGAGCTGCGTGATTCCTGCCGGCTCATCTGCATGACAATTGCCATCTGAGCTGCGTGATTCCTGTCGGCTCATCTGCTTGACAATTGCCAGCTGAGCTGCGTGATTCCTGCCTGGTCACGTGCTTGATTATTGCCAGTTGAGCAGCATGATTCGTCACTGCTGAGCTCCATGCTTATTGCCTGCTGATTGCGTGGTTCGTGTCTGCTCAGCTCTTTGAGTATTGCCTCCTGAGGTCCCTGTTCGGTCGCCACCTGCCGGGGACCAGCCCCAACTGATCCAGGGTATTCGAAGGAGAGATGGCCTAGGCGACTATTTATATGCTAATCAGAGATGTCAAGAATAATAGTATGAGGAGAGCTCAGTAGGAAAATTCGGTGGAGAAAAGAGACTGAGTAGCTTGGTTTACGCGGAAGACCAATCAAACTTCAAGACAAGAAGTTTGCACCACTTACGTAGGCCGCAGGCGCCCTCTCGAATAGCGAAAGGTGCCTCACCCTAGACACCTTCTCGAGTGGGTCTTAGCAGCCCAGGCATAATTAGTGAGCGTGGTGGGTTCCGCGCTCCAGATGGAGACTCAGCTGGAAGTTAAAGGGAAGAATGACAAGGAACTTTATGAATTGGAGCTGTAAGTTAACTCTTTGACAGAGAGAGCGAGATGGTGGTGGGGGACAGCCCCCAGTGAAATCAGAGGTGAGAGCACAAAGCAATACAGTAGGCAGACTCTGGTTTTTTTGGGGGAGATGCTCGAGAATATCCGGGTGGACTCCTGAGGCTCGATCCCGCATTTGCGTATGCCGAGCCTCCTTCCTCATGACCTTTGTCCAGAGTGGAATGCCTCCCCGGCTCCCGGCACATGATCAGTGCATGCTCAGTCACGATATCAGTGCCTGCTCAGCCACGTGATCACTGACGGCACAGTCACGTGATCAGCGCCTCTCAGTCACGTGATCACCGTATGATAAACACGTGATCAGTGAACGACCAGCCACGTGATCACTGCATGCGCAGTCAGGTGGTCAGTTCCTGATCAGCCACCTGATCAGTGCGTGCACAGTCCCCTGATCAGCGCCTGTCAGTCACTGATCACTGCCTGATAAACACGTGATCAGTGCCCGAACAGCCACGTCATCAGTGCATGCGCAGTCACGTGATCAGTGCATGATAGCCACGTGATCAGTGCGTGCACAGTCCCATGATCAGCGCCTGTCAGTCACTGATCATTGCCTGATAAACACGTGATCAGTGCATGATGAGCCATGTGATCAGTGCCTGATCAGCCACGTCATCAGTGCATGCGCAGTCACGTCATCAGTGCATGATAGCCACGTGATCAGTGCATGCTCAGTCACGTGATCTGGACTTGATCAGCCACGTGATCAGTGCCTGCAGAGTCACGTGATCAGGGCCTGCTGAGCTGCGTGATTCCTGCCGGCTCATCTGCATGACAATTGCCATCTGAGCTGCGTGATTCCTGTCGGCTCATCTGCTTGACAATTGCCAGCTGAGCTGCGTGATTCCTGCCTGGTCACGTGCTTGATTATTGCCAGTTGAGCAGCATGATTCGTCACTGCTGAGCTCCATGCTTATTGCCTGCTGATTGCGTGGTTCGTGTCTGCTCAGCTCTTTGAGTATTGCCTCCTGAGGTCCCTGTTCGGTCGCCACCTGCCGGGGACCAGCCCCAACTGATCCAGGGTATTCGAAGGAGAGATGGCCTAGGCGACTATTTATATGCTAATCAGAGATGTCAAGAATAATAGTATGAGGAGAGCTCAGTAGGAAAATTCGGTGGAGAAAAGAGACTGAGTAGCTTGGTTTACGCGGAAGACCAATCAAACTTCAAGACAAGAAGTTTGCACCACTTACGTAGGCCGCAGGCGCCCTCTCGAATAGCGAAAGGTGCCTCACCCTAGACACCTTCTCGAGTGGGTCTTAGCAGCCCAGGCATAATTAGTAAGCGTGGTGGGTTCCGCGCTCCAGATGGAGACTCAGCTGGAAGTTAAAGGGAAGAATGACAAGGAACTTTATGAATTGGAGCTGTAAGTTAACTCTTTGACAGAGAGAGCGAGATGGTGGTGGGGGACAGCCCCCAGTGAAATCAGAGGTGAGAGCACAAAGCAATACAGTAGGCAGACTCTGGTTTTTTTGGGGGAGATGCTCGAGAATATCCGGGTGGACTCCTGAGGCTCGATCCCGCATTTGCGTATGCCGAGCCTCCTTCCTCATGACCTTTGTCCAGAGTGGAATGCCTCCCCGGCTCCCGGCACATGATCAGTGCATGCTCAGTCACGATATCAGTGCCTGCTCAGCCACGTGATCACTGACGGCACAGTCACGTGATCAGCGCCTCTCAGTCACGTGATCACCGTATGATAAACACGTGATCAGTGAACGACCAGCCACGTGATCACTGCATGCGCAGTCAGGTGGTCAGTTCCTGATCAGCCACCTGATCAGTGCGTGCACAGTCCCCTGATCAGCGCCTGTCAGTCACTGATCACTGCCTGATAAACACGTGATCAGTGCCCGAACAGCCACGTCATCAGTGCATGCGCAGTCACGTGATCAGTGCATGATAGCCACGTGATCAGTGCGTGCACAGTCCCATGATCAGCGCCTGTCAGTCACTGATCATTGCCTGATAAACACGTGATCAGTGCATGATGAGCCATGTGATCAGTGCCTGATCAGCCACGTCATCAGTGCATGCGCAGTCACGTCATCAGTGCATGATAGCCACGTGATCAGTGCATGCTCAGTCACGTGATCTGGACTTGATCAGCCACGTGATCAGTGCCTGCAGAGTCACGTGATCAGGGCCTGCTGAGCTGCGTGATTCCTGCCGGCTCATCTGCATGACAATTGCCATCTGAGCTGCGTGATTCCTGTCGGCTCATCTGCTTGACAATTGCCAGCTGAGCTGCGTGATTCCTGCCTGGTCACGTGCTTGATTATTGCCAGTTGAGCAGCATGATTCGTCACTGCTGAGCTCCATGCTTATTGCCTGCTGATTGCGTGGTTCGTGTCTGCTCAGCTCTTTGAGTATTGCCTCCTGAGGTCCCTGTTCGGTCGCCACCTGCCGGGGACCAGCCCCAACTGATCCAGGGTATTCGAAGGAGAGATGGCCTAGGCGACTATTTATATGCTAATCAGAGATGTCAAGAATAATAGTATGAGGAGAGCTCAGTAGGAAAATTCGGTGGAGAAAAGAGACTGAGTAGCTTGGTTTACGCGGAAGACCAATCAAACTTCAAGACAAGAAGTTTGCACCACTTACGTAGGCCGCAGGCGCCCTCTCGAATAGCGAAAGGTGCCTCACCCTAGACACCTTCTCGAGTGGGTCTTAGCAGCCCAGGCATAATTAGTAAGCGTGGTGGGTTCCGCGCTCCAGATGGAGACTCAGCTGGAAGTTAAAGGGAAGAATGACAAGGAACTTTATGAATTGGAGCTGTAAGTTAACTCTTTGACAGAGAGAGCGAGATGGTGGTGGGGGACAGCCCCCAGTGAAATCAGAGGTGAGAGCACAAAGCAATACAGTAGGCAGACTCTGGTTTTTTTGGGGGGAGATGCTCGAGAATATCCGGGTGGACTCCTGAGGCTCGATCCCGCATTTGCGTATGCCGAGCCTCCTTCCTCATGACCTTTGTCCAGAGTGGAATGCCTCCCCGGCTCCCGGCACATGATCAGTGCATGCTCAGTCACGATATCAGTGCCTGCTCAGCCACGTGATCACTGACGGCACAGTCACGTGATCAGCGCCTCTCAGTCACGTGATCACCGTATGATAAACACGTGATCAGTGAACGACCAGCCACGTGATCACTGCATGCGCAGTCAGGTGGTCAGTTCCTGATCAGCCACCTGATCAGTGCGTGCACAGTCCCCTGATCAGCGCCTGTCAGTCACTGATCACTGCCTGATAAACACGTGATCAGTGCCCGAACAGCCACGTCATCAGTGCATGCGCAGTCACGTGATCAGTGCATGATAGCCACGTGATCAGTGCGTGCACAGTCCCATGATCAGCGCCTGTCAGTCACTGATCATTGCCTGATAAACACGTGATCAGTGCATGATGAGCCATGTGATCAGTGCCTGATCAGCCACGTCATCAGTGCATGCGCAGTCACGTCATCAGTGCATGATAGCCACGTGATCAGTGCATGCTCAGTCACGTGATCTGGACTTGATCAGCCACGTGATCAGTGCCTGCAGAGTCACGTGATCAGGGCCTGCTGAGCTGCGTGATTCCTGCCGGCTCATCTGCATGACAATTGCCATCTGAGCTGCGTGATTCCTGTCGGCTCATCTGCTTGACAATTGCCAGCTGAGCTGCGTGATTCCTGCCTGGTCACGTGCTTGATTATTGCCAGTTGAGCAGCATGATTCGTCACTGCTGAGCTCCATGCTTATTGCCTGCTGATTGCGTGGTTCGTGTCTGCTCAGCTCTTTGAGTATTGCCTCCTGAGGTCCCTGTTCGGTCGCCACCTGCCGGGGACCAGCCCCAACTGATCCAGGGTATTCGAAGGAGAGATGGCCTAGGCGACTATTTATATGCTAATCAGAGATGTCAAGAATAATAGTATGAGGAGAGCTCAGTAGGAAAATTCGGTGGAGAAAAGAGACTGAGTAGCTTGGTTTACGCGGAAGACCAATCAAACTTCAAGACAAGAAGTTTGCACCACTTACGTAGGCCGCAGGCGCCCTCTCGAATAGCGAAAGGTGCCTCACCCTAGACACCTTCTCGAGTGGGTCTTAGCAGCCCAGGCATAATTAGTAAGCGTGGTGGGTTCCGCGCTCCAGATGGAGACTCAGCTGGAAGTTAAAGGGAAGAATGACAAGGAACTTTATGAATTGGAGCTGTAAGTTAACTCTTTGACAGAGAGAGCGAGATGGTGGTGGGGGACAGCCCCCAGTGAAATCAGAGGTGAGAGCACAAAGCAATACAGTAGGCAGACTCTGGTTTTTTTGGGGGGAGATGCTCGAGAATATCCGGGTGGACTCCTGAGGCTCGATCCCGCATTTGCGTATGCCGAGCCTCCTTCCTCATGACCTTTGTCCAGAGTGGAATGCCTCCCCGGCTCCCGGCACATGATCAGTGCATGCTCAGTCACGATATCAGTGCCTGCTCAGCCACGTGATCACTGACGGCACAGTCACGTGATCAGCGCCTCTCAGTCACGTGATCACCGTATGATAAACACGTGATCAGTGAACGACCAGCCACGTGATCACTGCATGCGCGGTCAGGTGGTCAGTTCCTGATCAGCCACCTGATCAGTGCGTGCACAGTCCCCTGATCAGCGCCTGTCAGTCACTGATCACTGCCTGATAAACACGTGATCAGTGCCCGAACAGCCACGTCATCAGTGCATGCGCAGTCACGTGATCAGTGCATGATAGCCACGTGATCAGTGCGTGCACAGTCCCATGATCAGCGCCTGTCAGTCACTGATCATTGCCTGATAAACACGTGATCAGTGCATGATGAGCCATGTGATCAGTGCCTGATCAGCCACGTCATCAGTGCATGCGCAGTCACGTCATCAGTGCATGATAGCCACGTGATCAGTGCATGCTCAGTCACGTGATCTGGACTTGATCAGCCACGTGATCAGTGCCTGCAGAGTCACGTGATCAGGGCCTGCTGAGCTGCGTGATTCCTGCCGGCTCATCTGCATGACAATTGCCATCTGAGCTGCGTGATTCCTGTCGGCTCATCTGCTTGACAATTGCCAGCTGAGCTGCGTGATTCCTGCCTGGTCACGTGCTTGATTATTGCCAGTTGAGCAGCATGATTCGTCACTGCTGAGCTCCATGCTTATTGCCTGCTGATTGCGTGGTTCGTGTCTGCTCAGCTCTTTGAGTATTGCCTCCTGAGGTCCCTGTTCGGTCGCCACCTGCCGGGGACCAGCCCCAACTGATCCAGGGTATTCGAAGGAGAGATGGCCTAGGCGACTATTTATATGCTAATCAGAGATGTCAAGAATAATAGTATGAGGAGAGCTCAGTAGGAAAATTCGGTGGAGAAAAGAGACTGAGTAGCTTGGTTTACGCGGAAGACCAATCAAACTTCAAGACAAGAAGTTTGCACCACTTACGTAGGCCGCAGGCGCCCTCTCGAATAGCGAAAGGTGCCTCACCCTAGACACCTTCTCGAGTGGGTCTTAGCAGCCCAGGCATAATTAGTAAGCGTGGTGGGTTCCGCGCTCCAGATGGAGACTCAGCTGGAAGTTAAAGGGAAGAATGACAAGGAACTTTATGAATTGGAGCTGTAAGTTAACTCTTTGACAGAGAGAGCGAGATGGTGGTGGGGGACAGCCCCCAGTGAAATCAGAGGTGAGAGCACAAAGCAATACAGTAGGCAGACTCCTTTTTTTGGGGGAGATGCTCGAGAATATCCGGGTGGACTCCTGAGGCTCGATCCCGCATTTGCGTATGCCGAGCCTCCTTCCTCATGACCTTTGTCCAGAGTGGAATGCCTCCCCGGCTCCCGGCACATGATCAGTGCATGCTCAGTCACGATATCAGTGCCTGCTCAGCCACGTGATCACTGACGGCACAGTCACGTGATCAGCGCCTCTCAGTCACGTGATCACCGTATGATAAACACGTGATCAGTGAACGACCAGCCACGTGATCACTGCATGCGCAGTCAGGTGGTCAGTTCCTGATCAGCCACCTGATCAGTGCGTGCACAGTCCCCTGATCAGCGCCTGTCAGTCACTGATCACTGCCTGATAAACACGTGATCAGTGCCCGAACAGCCACGTCATCAGTGCATGCGCAGTCACGTGATCAGTGCATGATAGCCACGTGATCAGTGCGTGCACAGTCCCATGATCAGCGCCTGTCAGTCACTGATCATTGCCTGATAAACACGTGATCAGTGCATGATGAGCCATGTGATCAGTGCCTGATCAGCCACGTCATCAGTGCATGCGCAGTCACGTCATCAGTGCATGATAGCCACGTGATCAGTGCATGCTCAGTCACGTGATCTGGACTTGATCAGCCACGTGATCAGTGCCTGCAGAGTCACGTGATCAGGGCCTGCTGAGCTGCGTGATTCCTGCCGGCTCATCTGCATGACAATTGCCATCTGAGCTGCGTGATTCCTGTCGGCTCATCTGCTTGACAATTGCCAGCTGAGCTGCGTGATTCCTGCCTGGTCACGTGCTTGATTATTGCCAGTTGAGCAGCATGATTCGTCACTGCTGAGCTCCATGCTTATTGCCTGCTGATTGCGTGGTTCGTGTCTGCTCAGCTCTTTGAGTATTGCCTCCTGAGGTCCCTGTTCGGTCGCCACCTGCCGGGGACCAGCCCCAACTGATCCAGGGTATTCGAAGGAGAGATGGCCTAGGCGACTATTTATATGCTAATCAGAGATGTCAAGAATAATAGTATGAGGAGAGCTCAGTAGGAAAATTCGGTGGAGAAAAGAGACTGAGTAGCTTGGTTTACGCGGAAGACCAATCAAACTTCAAGACAAGAAGTTTGCACCACTTACGTAGGCCGCAGGCGCCCTCTCGAATAGCGAAAGGTGCCTCACCCTAGACACCTTCTCGAGTGGGTCTTAGCAGCCCAGGCATAATTAGTAAGCGTGGTGGGTTCCGCGCTCCAGATGGAGACTCAGCTGGAAGTTAAAGGGAAGAATGACAAGGAACTTTATGAATTGGAGCTGTAAGTTAACTCTTTGACAGAGAGAGCGAGATGGTGGTGGGGGACAGCCCCCAGTGAAATCAGAGGTGAGAGCACAAAGCAATACAGTAGGCAGACTCTGGTTTTTTGGGGGGAGATGCTCGAGAATATCCGGGTGGACTCCTGAGGCTCGATCCCGCATTTGCGTATGCCGAGCCTCCTTCCTCATGACCTTTGTCCAGAGTGGAATGCCTCCCCGGCTCCCGGCACATGATCAGTGCATGCTCAGTCACGATATCAGTGCCTGCTCAGCCACGTGATCACTGACGGCACAGTCACGTGATCAGCGCCTCTCAGTCACGTGATCACCGTATGATAAACACGTGATCAGTGAACGACCAGCCACGTGATCACTGCATGCGCGGTCAGGTGGTCAGTTCCTGATCAGCCACCTGATCAGTGCGTGCACAGTCCCCTGATCAGCGCCTGTCAGTCACTGATCACTGCCTGATAAACACGTGATCAGTGCCCGAACAGCCACGTCATCAGTGCATGCGCAGTCACGTGATCAGTGCATGATAGCCACGTGATCAGTGCGTGCACAGTCCCATGATCAGCGCCTGTCAGTCACTGATCATTGCCTGATAAACACGTGATCAGTGCATGATGAGCCATGTGATCAGTGCCTGATCAGCCACGTCATCAGTGCATGCGCAGTCACGTCATCAGTGCATGATAGCCACGTGATCAGTGCATGCTCAGTCACGTGATCTGGACTTGATCAGCCACGTGATCAGTGCCTGCAGAGTCACGTGATCAGGGCCTGCTGAGCTGCGTGATTCCTGCCGGCTCATCTGCATGACAATTGCCATCTGAGCTGCGTGATTCCTGTCGGCTCATCTGCTTGACAATTGCCAGCTGAGCTGCGTGATTCCTGCCTGGTCACGTGCTTGATTATTGCCAGTTGAGCAGCATGATTCGTCACTGCTGAGCTCCATGCTTATTGCCTGCTGATTGCGTGGTTCGTGTCTGCTCAGCTCTTTGAGTATTGCCTCCTGAGGTCCCTGTTCGGTCGCCACCTGCCGGGGACCAGCCCCAACTGATCCAGGGTATTCGAAGGAGAGATGGCCTAGGCGACTATTTATATGCTAATCAGAGATGTCAAGAATAATAGTATGAGGAGAGCTCAGTAGGAAAATTCGGTGGAGAAAAGAGACTGAGTAGCTTGGTTTACGCGGAAGACCAATCAAACTTCAAGACAAGAAGTTTGCACCACTTACGTAGGCCGCAGGCGCCCTCTCGAATAGCGAAAGGTGCCTCACCCTAGACACCTTCTCGAGTGGGTCTTAGCAGCCCAGGCATAATTAGTAAGCGTGGTGGGTTCCGCGCTCCAGATGGAGACTCAGCTGGAAGTTAAAGGGAAGAATGACAAGGAACTTTATGAATTGGAGCTGTAAGTTAACTCTTTGACAGAGAGAGCGAGATGGTGGTGGGGGACAGCCCCCAGTGAAATCAGAGGTGAGAGCACAAAGCAATACAGTAGGCAGACTCTGGTTTTTTTGGGGGGAGATGCTCGAGAATATCCGGGTGGACTCCTGAGGCTCGATCCCGCATTTGCGTATGCCGAGCCTCCTTCCTCATGACCTTTGTCCAGAGTGGAATGCCTCCCCGGCTCCCGGCACATGATCAGTGCATGCTCAGTCACGATATCAGTGCCTGCTCAGCCACGTGATCACTGACGGCACAGTCACGTGATCAGCGCCTCTCAGTCACGTGATCACCGTATGATAAACACGTGATCAGTGAACGACCAGCCACGTGATCACTGCATGCGCAGTCAGGTGGTCAGTTCCTGATCAGCCACCTGATCAGTGCGTGCACAGTCCCCTGATCAGCGCCTGTCAGTCACTGATCACTGCCTGATAAACACGTGATCAGTGCCCGAACAGCCACGTCATCAGTGCATGCGCAGTCACGTGATCAGTGCATGATAGCCACGTGATCAGTGCGTGCACAGTCCCATGATCAGCGCCTGTCAGTCACTGATCATTGCCTGATAAACACGTGATCAGTGCATGATGAGCCATGTGATCAGTGCCTGATCAGCCACGTCATCAGTGCATGCGCAGTCACGTCATCAGTGCATGATAGCCACGTGATCAGTGCATGCTCAGTCACGTGATCTGGACTTGATCAGCCACGTGATCAGTGCCTGCAGAGTCACGTGATCAGGGCCTGCTGAGCTGCGTGATTCCTGCCGGCTCATCTGCATGACAATTGCCATCTGAGCTGCGTGATTCCTGTCGGCTCATCTGCTTGACAATTGCCAGCTGAGCTGCGTGATTCCTGCCTGGTCACGTGCTTGATTATTGCCAGTTGAGCAGCATGATTCGTCACTGCTGAGCTCCATGCTTATTGCCTGCTGATTGCGTGGTTCGTGTCTGCTCAGCTCTTTGAGTATTGCCTCCTGAGGTCCCTGTTCGGTCGCCACCTGCCGGGGACCAGCCCCAACTGATCCAGGGTATTCGAAGGAGAGATGGCCTAGGCGACTATTTATATGCTAATCAGAGATGTCAAGAATAATAGTATGAGGAGAGCTCAGTAGGAAAATTCGGTGGAGAAAAGAGACTGAGTAGCTTGGTTTACGCGGAAGACCAATCAAACTTCAAGACAAGAAGTTTGCACCACTTACGTAGGCCGCAGGCGCCCTCTCGAATAGCGAAAGGTGCCTCACCCTAGACACCTTCTCGAGTGGGTCTTAGCAGCCCAGGCATAATTAGTAAGCGTGGTGGGTTCCGCGCTCCAGATGGAGACTCAGCTGGAAGTTAAAGGGAAGAATGACAAGGAACTTTATGAATTGGAGCTGTAAGTTAACTCTTTGACAGAGAGAGCGAGATGGTGGTGGGGGACAGCCCCCAGTGAAATCAGAGGTGAGAGCACAAAGCAATACAGTAGGCAGACTCTGGTTTTTTTGGGGGAGATGCTCGAGAATATCCGGGTGGACTCCTGAGGCTCGATCCCGCATTTGCGTATGCCGAGCCTCCTTCCTCATGACCTTTGTCCAGAGTGGAATGCCTCCCCGGCTCCCGGCACATGATCAGTGCATGCTCAGTCACGATATCAGTGCCTGCTCAGCCACGTGATCACTGACGGCACAGTCACGTGATCAGCGCCTCTCAGTCACGTGATCACCGTATGATAAACACGTGATCAGTGAACGACCAGCCACGTGATCACTGCATGCGCAGTCAGGTGGTCAGTTCCTGATCAGCCACCTGATCAGTGCGTGCACAGTCCCCTGATCAGCGCCTGTCAGTCACTGATCACTGCCTGATAAACACGTGATCAGTGCCCGAACAGCCACGTCATCAGTGCATGCGCAGTCACGTGATCAGTGCATGATAGCCACGTGATCAGTGCGTGCACAGTCCCATGATCAGCGCCTGTCAGTCACTGATCATTGCCTGATAAACACGTGATCAGTGCATGATGAGCCATGTGATCAGTGCCTGATCAGCCACGTCATCAGTGCATGCGCAGTCACGTCATCAGTGCATGATAGCCACGTGATCAGTGCATGCTCAGTCACGTGATCTGGACTTGATCAGCCACGTGATCAGTGCCTGCAGAGTCACGTGATCAGGGCCTGCTGAGCTGCGTGATTCCTGCCGGCTCATCTGCATGACAATTGCCATCTGAGCTGCGTGATTCCTGTCGGCTCATCTGCTTGACAATTGCCAGCTGAGCTGCGTGATTCCTGCCTGGTCACGTGCTTGATTATTGCCAGTTGAGCAGCATGATTCGTCACTGCTGAGCTCCATGCTTATTGCCTGCTGATTGCGTGGTTCGTGTCTGCTCAGCTCTTTGAGTATTGCCTCCTGAGGTCCCTGTTCGGTCGCCACCTGCCGGGGACCAGCCCCAACTGATCCAGGGTATTCGAAGGAGAGATGGCCTAGGCGACTATTTATATGCTAATCAGAGATGTCAAGAATAATAGTATGAGGAGAGCTCAGTAGGAAAATTCGGTGGAGAAAAGAGACTGAGTAGCTTGGTTTACGCGGAAGACCAATCAAACTTCAAGACAAGAAGTTTGCACCACTTACGTAGGCCGCAGGCGCCCTCTCGAATAGCGAAAGGTGCCTCACCCTAGACACCTTCTCGAGTGGGTCTTAGCAGCCCAGGCATAATTAGTAAGCGTGGTGGGTTCCGCGCTCCAGATGGAGACTCAGCTGGAAGTTAAAGGGAAGAATGACAAGGAACTTTATGAATTGGAGCTGTAAGTTAACTCTTTGACAGAGAGAGCGAGATGGTGGTGGGGGACAGCCCCCAGTGAAATCAGAGGTGAGAGCACAAAGCAATACAGTAGGCAGACTCTGGTTTTTTGGGGGGAGATGCTCGAGAATATCCGGGTGGACTCCTGAGGCTCGATCCCGCATTTGCGTATGCCGAGCCTCCTTCCTCATGACCTTTGTCCAGAGTGGAATGCCTCCCCGGCTCCCGGCACATGATCAGTGCATGCTCAGTCACGATATCAGTGCCTGCTCAGCCACGTGATCACTGACGGCACAGTCACGTGATCAGCGCCTCTCAGTCACGTGATCACCGTATGATAAACACGTGATCAGTGAACGACCAGCCACGTGATCACTGCATGCGCAGTCAGGTGGTCAGTTCCTGATCAGCCACCTGATCAGTGCGTGCACAGTCCCCTGATCAGCGCCTGTCAGTCACTGATCACTGCCTGATAAACACGTGATCAGTGCCCGAACAGCCACGTCATCAGTGCATGCGCAGTCACGTGATCAGTGCATGATAGCCACGTGATCAGTGCGTGCACAGTCCCATGATCAGCGCCTGTCAGTCACTGATCATTGCCTGATAAACACGTGATCAGTGCATGATGAGCCATGTGATCAGTGCCTGATCAGCCACGTCATCAGTGCATGCGCAGTCACGTCATCAGTGCATGATAGCCACGTGATCAGTGCATGCTCAGTCACGTGATCTGGACTTGATCAGCCACGTGATCAGTGCCTGCAGAGTCACGTGATCAGGGCCTGCTGAGCTGCGTGATTCCTGCCGGCTCATCTGCATGACAATTGCCATCTGAGCTGCGTGATTCCTGTCGGCTCATCTGCTTGACAATTGCCAGCTGAGCTGCGTGATTCCTGCCTGGTCACGTGCTTGATTATTGCCAGTTGAGCAGCATGATTCGTCACTGCTGAGCTCCATGCTTATTGCCTGCTGATTGCGTGGTTCGTGTCTGCTCAGCTCTTTGAGTATTGCCTCCTGAGGTCCCTGTTCGGTCGCCACCTGCCGGGGACCAGCCCCAACTGATCCAGGGTATTCGAAGGAGAGATGGCCTAGGCGACTATTTATATGCTAATCAGAGATGTCAAGAATAATAGTATGAGGAGAGCTCAGTAGGAAAATTCGGTGGAGAAAAGAGACTGAGTAGCTTGGTTTACGCGGAAGACCAATCAAACTTCAAGACAAGAAGTTTGCACCACTTACGTAGGCCGCAGGCGCCCTCTCGAATAGCGAAAGGTGCCTCACCCTAGACACCTTCTCGAGTGGGTCTTAGCAGCCCAGGCATAATTAGTAAGCGTGGTGGGTTCCGCGCTCCAGATGGAGACTCAGCTGGAAGTTAAAGGGAAGAATGACAAGGAACTTTATGAATTGGAGCTGTAAGTTAACTCTTTGACAGAGAGAGCGAGATGGTGGTGGGGGACAGCCCCCAGTGAAATCAGAGGTGAGAGCACAAAGCAATACAGTAGGCAGACTCTGGTTTTTTTGGGGGGAGATGCTCGAGAATATCCGGGTGGACTCCTGAGGCTCGATCCCGCATTTGCGTATGCCGAGCCTCCTTCCTCATGACCTTTGTCCAGAGTGGAATGCCTCCCCGGCTCCCGGCACATGATCAGTGCATGCTCAGTCACGATATCAGTGCCTGCTCAGCCACGTGATCACTGACGGCACAGTCACGTGATCAGCGCCTCTCAGTCACGTGATCACCGTATGATAAACACGTGATCAGTGAACGACCAGCCACGTGATCACTGCATGCGCAGTCAGGTGGTCAGTTCCTGATCAGCCACCTGATCAGTGCGTGCACAGTCCCCTGATCAGCGCCTGTCAGTCACTGATCACTGCCTGATAAACACGTGATCAGTGCCCGAACAGCCACGTCATCAGTGCATGCGCAGTCACGTGATCAGTGCATGATAGCCACGTGATCAGTGCGTGCACAGTCCCATGATCAGCGCCTGTCAGTCACTGATCATTGCCTGATAAACACGTGATCAGTGCATGATGAGCCATGTGATCAGTGCCTGATCAGCCACGTCATCAGTGCATGCGCAGTCACGTCATCAGTGCATGATAGCCACGTGATCAGTGCATGCTCAGTCACGTGATCTGGACTTGATCAGCCACGTGATCAGTGCCTGCAGAGTCACGTGATCAGGGCCTGCTGAGCTGCGTGATTCCTGCCGGCTCATCTGCATGACAATTGCCATCTGAGCTGCGTGATTCCTGTCGGCTCATCTGCTTGACAATTGCCAGCTGAGCTGCGTGATTCCTGCCTGGTCACGTGCTTGATTATTGCCAGTTGAGCAGCATGATTCGTCACTGCTGAGCTCCATGCTTATTGCCTGCTGATTGCGTGGTTCGTGTCTGCTCAGCTCTTTGAGTATTGCCTCCTGAGGTCCCTGTTCGGTCGCCACCTGCCGGGGACCAGCCCCAACTGATCCAGGGTATTCGAAGGAGAGATGGCCTAGGCGACTATTTATATGCTAATCAGAGATGTCAAGAATAATAGTATGAGGAGAGCTCAGTAGGAAAATTCGGTGGAGAAAAGAGACTGAGTAGCTTGGTTTACGCGGAAGACCAATCAAACTTCAAGACAAGAAGTTTGCACCACTTACGTAGGCCGCAGGCGCCCTCTCGAATAGCGAAAGGTGCCTCACCCTAGACACCTTCTCGAGTGGGTCTTAGCAGCCCAGGCATAATTAGTAAGCGTGGTGGGTTCCGCGCTCCAGATGGAGACTCAGCTGGAAGTTAAAGGGAAGAATGACAAGGAACTTTATGAATTGGAGCTGTAAGTTAACTCTTTGACAGAGAGAGCGAGATGGTGGTGGGGGACAGCCCCCAGTGAAATCAGAGGTGAGAGCACAAAGCAATACAGTAGGCAGACTCCGGTTTTTTTGGGGGAGATGCTCGAGAATATCCGGGTGGACTCCTGAGGCTCGATCCCGCATTTGCGTATGCCGAGCCTCCTTCCTCATGACCTTTGTCCAGAGTGGAATGCCTCCCCGGCTCCCGGCACATGATCAGTGCATGCTCAGTCACGATATCAGTGCCTGCTCAGCCACGTGATCACTGACGGCACAGTCACGTGATCAGCGCCTCTCAGTCACGTGATCACCGTATGATAAACACGTGATCAGTGAACGACCAGCCACGTGATCACTGCATGCGCGGTCAGGTGGTCAGTTCCTGATCAGCCACCTGATCAGTGCGTGCACAGTCCCCTGATCAGCGCCTGTCAGTCACTGATCACTGCCTGATAAACACGTGATCAGTGCCCGAACAGCCACGTCATCAGTGCATGCGCAGTCACGTGATCAGTGCATGATAGCCACGTGATCAGTGCGTGCACAGTCCCATGATCAGCGCCTGTCAGTCACTGATCATTGCCTGATAAACACGTGATCAGTGCATGATGAGCCATGTGATCAGTGCCCGATCAGCCACGTCATCAGTGCATGCGCAGTCACGTCATCAGTGCATGATAGCCACGTGATCAGTGCATGCTCAGTCACGTGATCTGGACTTGATCAGCCACGTGATCAGTGCCTGCAGAGTCACGTGATCAGGGCCTGCTGAGCTGCGTGATTCCTGCCGGCTCATCTGCATGACAATTGCCATCTGAGCTGCGTGATTCCTGTCGGCTCATCTGCTTGACAATTGCCAGCTGAGCTGCGTGATTCCTGCCTGGTCACGTGCTTGATTATTGCCAGTTGAGCAGCATGATTCGTCACTGCTGAGCTCCATGCTTATTGCCTGCTGATTGCGTGGTTCGTGTCTGCTCAGCTCTTTGAGTATTGCCTCCTGAGGTCCCTGTTCGGTCGCCACCTGCCGGGGACCAGCCCCAACTGATCCAGGGTATTCGAAGGAGAGATGGCCTAGGCGACTATTTATATGCTAATCAGAGATGTCAAGAATAATAGTATGAGGAGAGCTCAGTAGGAAAATTCGGTGGAGAAAAGAGACTGAGTAGCTTGGTTTACGCGGAAGACCAATCAAACTTCAAGACAAGAAGTTTGCACCACTTACGTAGGCCGCAGGCGCCCTCTCGAATAGCGAAAGGTGCCTCACCCTAGACACCTTCTCGAGTGGGTCTTAGCAGCCCAGGCATAATTAGTAAGCGTGGTGGGTTCCGCGCTCCAGATGGAGACTCAGCTGGAAGTTAAAGGGAAGAATGACAAGGAACTTTATGAATTGGAGCTGTAAGTTAACTCTTTGACAGAGAGAGCGAGATGGTGGTGGGGGACAGCCCCCAGTGAAATCAGAGGTGAGAGCACAAAGCAATACAGTAGGCAGACTCTGGTTTTTTTGGGGGAGATGCTCGAGAATATCCGGGTGGACTCCTGAGGCTCGATCCCGCATTTGCGTATGCCGAGCCTCCTTCCTCATGACCTTTGTCCAGAGTGGAATGCCTCCCCGGCTCCCGGCACATGATCAGTGCATGCTCAGTCACGATATCAGTGCCTGCTCAGCCACGTGATCACTGACGGCACAGTCACGTGATCAGCGCCTCTCAGTCACGTGATCACCGTATGATAAACACGTGATCAGTGAACGACCAGCCACGTGATCACTGCATGCGCAGTCAGGTGGTCAGTTCCTGATCAGCCACCTGATCAGTGCGTGCACAGTCCCCTGATCAGCGCCTGTCAGTCACTGATCACTGCCTGATAAACACGTGATCAGTGCCCGAACAGCCACGTCATCAGTGCATGCGCAGTCACGTGATCAGTGCATGATAGCCACGTGATCAGTGCGTGCACAGTCCCATGATCAGCGCCTGTCAGTCACTGATCATTGCCTGATAAACACGTGATCAGTGCATGATGAGCCATGTGATCAGTGCCTGATCAGCCACGTCATCAGTGCATGCGCAGTCACGTCATCAGTGCATGATAGCCACGTGATCAGTGCATGCTCAGTCACGTGATCTGGACTTGATCAGCCACGTGATCAGTGCCTGCAGAGTCACGTGATCAGGGCCTGCTGAGCTGCGTGATTCCTGCCGGCTCATCTGCATGACAATTGCCATCTGAGCTGCGTGATTCCTGTCGGCTCATCTGCTTGACAATTGCCAGCTGAGCTGCGTGATTCCTGCCTGGTCACGTGCTTGATTATTGCCAGTTGAGCAGCATGATTCGTCACTGCTGAGCTCCATGCTTATTGCCTGCTGATTGCGTGGTTCGTGTCTGCTCAGCTCTTTGAGTATTGCCTCCTGAGGTCCCTGTTCGGTCGCCACCTGCCGGGGACCAGCCCCAACTGATCCAGGGTATTCGAAGGAGAGATGGCCTAGGCGACTATTTATATGCTAATCAGAGATGTCAAGAATAATAGTATGAGGAGAGCTCAGTAGGAAAATTCGGTGGAGAAAAGAGACTGAGTAGCTTGGTTTACGCGGAAGACCAATCAAACTTCAAGACAAGAAGTTTGCACCACTTACGTAGGCCGCAGGCGCCCTCTCGAATAGCGAAAGGTGCCTCACCCTAGACACCTTCTCGAGTGGGTCTTAGCAGCCCAGGCATAATTAGTAAGCGTGGTGGGTTCCGCGCTCCAGATGGAGACTCAGCTGGAAGTTAAAGGGAAGAATGACAAGGAACTTTATGAATTGGAGCTGTAAGTTAACTCTTTGACAGAGAGAGCGAGATGGTGGTGGGGGACAGCCCCCAGTGAAATCAGAGGTGAGAGCACAAAGCAATACAGTAGGCAGACTCTGGTTTTTTGGGGGAGATGCTCGAGAATATCCGGGTGGACTCCTGAGGCTCGATCCCGCATTTGCGTATGCCGAGCCTCCTTCCTCATGACCTTTGTCCAGAGTGGAATGCCTCCCCGGCTCCCGGCACATGATCAGTGCATGCTCAGTCACGATATCAGTGCCTGCTCAGCCACGTGATCACTGACGGCACAGTCACGTGATCAGCGCCTCTCAGTCACGTGATCACCGTATGATAAACACGTGATCAGTGAACGACCAGCCACGTGATCACTGCATGCGCAGTCAGGTGGTCAGTTCCTGATCAGCCACCTGATCAGTGCGTGCACAGTCCCCTGATCAGCGCCTGTCAGTCACTGATCACTGCCTGATAAACACGTGATCAGTGCCCGAACAGCCACGTCATCAGTGCATGCGCAGTCACGTGATCAGTGCATGATAGCCACGTGATCAGTGCGTGCACAGTCCCATGATCAGCGCCTGTCAGTCACTGATCATTGCCTGATAAACACGTGATCAGTGCATGATGAGCCATGTGATCAGTGCCTGATCAGCCACGTCATCAGTGCATGCGCAGTCACGTCATCAGTGCATGATAGCCACGTGATCAGTGCATGCTCAGTCACGTGATCTGGACTTGATCAGCCACGTGATCAGTGCCTGCAGAGTCACGTGATCAGGGCCTGCTGAGCTGCGTGATTCCTGCCGGCTCATCTGCATGACAATTGCCATCTGAGCTGCGTGATTCCTGTCGGCTCATCTGCTTGACAATTGCCAGCTGAGCTGCGTGATTCCTGCCTGGTCACGTGCTTGATTATTGCCAGTTGAGCAGCATGATTCGTCACTGCTGAGCTCCATGCTTATTGCCTGCTGATTGCGTGGTTCGTGTCTGCTCAGCTCTTTGAGTATTGCCTCCTGAGGTCCCTGTTCGGTCGCCACCTGCCGGGGACCAGCCCCAACTGATCCAGGGTATTCGAAGGAGAGATGGCCTAGGCGACTATTTATATGCTAATCAGAGATGTCAAGAATAATAGTATGAGGAGAGCTCAGTAGGAAAATTCGGTGGAGAAAAGAGACTGAGTAGCTTGGTTTACGCGGAAGACCAATCAAACTTCAAGACAAGAAGTTTGCACCACTTACGTAGGCCGCAGGCGCCCTCTCGAATAGCGAAAGGTGCCTCACCCTAGACACCTTCTCGAGTGGGTCTTAGCAGCCCAGGCATAATTAGTAAGCGTGGTGGGTTCCGCGCTCCAGATGGAGACTCAGCTGGAAGTTAAAGGGAAGAATGACAAGGAACTTTATGAATTGGAGCTGTAAGTTAACTCTTTGACAGAGAGAGCGAGATGGTGGTGGGGGACAGCCCCCAGTGAAATCAGAGGTGAGAGCACAAAGCAATACAGTAGGCAGACTCTGGTTTTTTGGGGGGAGATGCTCGAGAATATCCGGGTGGACTCCTGAGGCTCGATCCCGCATTTGCGTATGCCGAGCCTCCTTCCTCATGACCTTTGTCCAGAGTGGAATGCCTCCCCGGCTCCCGGCACATGATCAGTGCATGCTCAGTCACGATATCAGTGCCTGCTCAGCCACGTGATCACTGACGGCACAGTCACGTGATCAGCGCCTCTCAGTCACGTGATCACCGTATGATAAACACGTGATCAGTGAACGACCAGCCACGTGATCACTGCATGCGCGGTCAGGTGGTCAGTTCCTGATCAGCCACCTGATCAGTGCGTGCACAGTCCCCTGATCAGCGCCTGTCAGTCACTGATCACTGCCTGATAAACACGTGATCAGTGCCCGAACAGCCACGTCATCAGTGCATGCGCAGTCACGTGATCAGTGCATGATAGCCACGTGATCAGTGCGTGCACAGTCCCATGATCAGCGCCTGTCAGTCACTGATCATTGCCTGATAAACACGTGATCAGTGCATGATGAGCCATGTGATCAGTGCCTGATCAGCCACGTCATCAGTGCATGCGCAGTCACGTCATCAGTGCATGATAGCCACGTGATCAGTGCATGCTCAGTCACGTGATCTGGACTTGATCAGCCACGTGATCAGTGCCTGCAGAGTCACGTGATCAGGGCCTGCTGAGCTGCGTGATTCCTGCCGGCTCATCTGCATGACAATTGCCATCTGAGCTGCGTGATTCCTGTCGGCTCATCTGCTTGACAATTGCCAGCTGAGCTGCGTGATTCCTGCCTGGTCACGTGCTTGATTATTGCCAGTTGAGCAGCATGATTCGTCACTGCTGAGCTCCATGCTTATTGCCTGCTGATTGCGTGGTTCGTGTCTGCTCAGCTCTTTGAGTATTGCCTCCTGAGGTCCCTGTTCGGTCGCCACCTGCCGGGGACCAGCCCCAACTGATCCAGGGTATTCGAAGGAGAGATGGCCTAGGCGACTATTTATATGCTAATCAGAGATGTCAAGAATAATAGTATGAGGAGAGCTCAGTAGGAAAATTCGGTGGAGAAAAGAGACTGAGTAGCTTGGTTTACGCGGAAGACCAATCAAACTTCAAGACAAGAAGTTTGCACCACTTACGTAGGCCGCAGGCGCCCTCTCGAATAGCGAAAGGTGCCTCACCCTAGACACCTTCTCGAGTGGGTCTTAGCAGCCCAGGCATAATTAGTAAGCGTGGTGGGTTCCGCGCTCCAGATGGAGACTCAGCTGGAAGTTAAAGGGAAGAATGACAAGGAACTTTATGAATTGGAGCTGTAAGTTAACTCTTTGACAGAGAGAGCGAGATGGTGGTGGGGGACAGCCCCCAGTGAAATCAGAGGTGAGAGCACAAAGCAATACAGTAGGCAGACTCTGGTTTTTTTGGGGGAGATGCTCGAGAATATCCGGGTGGACTCCTGAGGCTCGATCCCGCATTTGCGTATGCCGAGCCTCCTTCCTCATGACCTTTGTCCAGAGTGGAATGCCTCCCCGGCTCCCGGCACATGATCAGTGCATGCTCAGTCACGATATCAGTGCCTGCTCAGCCACGTGATCACTGACGGCACAGTCACGTGATCAGCGCCTCTCAGTCACGTGATCACCGTATGATAAACACGTGATCAGTGAACGACCAGCCACGTGATCACTGCATGCGCGGTCAGGTGGTCAGTTCCTGATCAGCCACCTGATCAGTGCGTGCACAGTCCCCTGATCAGCGCCTGTCAGTCACTGATCACTGCCTGATAAACACGTGATCAGTGCCCGAACAGCCACGTCATCAGTGCATGCGCAGTCACGTGATCAGTGCATGATAGCCACGTGATCAGTGCGTGCACAGTCCCATGATCAGCGCCTGTCAGTCACTGATCATTGCCTGATAAACACGTGATCAGTGCATGATGAGCCATGTGATC
The DNA here is from genome assembly GCF_032452875.1 of Bos javanicus. Lineage (NCBI taxonomy): Eukaryota > Metazoa > Chordata > Mammalia > Artiodactyla > Bovidae > Bos > Bos javanicus. Next base: position 93,836 of record NW_026894062.1, on the reverse strand, counting down.
AGTGCCTGATCAGCCACGTCATCAGTGCATGCGCAGTCACGTCATCAGTGCATGATAGCCACGTGATCAGTGCATGCTCAGTCACGTGATCTGGACTTGATCAGCCACGTGATCAGTGCCTGCAGAGTCACGTGATCAGGGCCTGCTGAGCTGCGTGATTCCTGCCGGCTCATCTGCATGACAATTGCCATCTGAGCTGCGTGATTCCTGTCGGCTCATCTGCTTGACAATTGCCAGCTGAGCTGCGTGATTCCTGCCTGGTCACGTGCTTGATTATTGCCAGTTGAGCAGCATGATTCGTCACTGCTGAGCTCCATGCTTATTGCCTGCTGATTGCGTGGTTCGTGTCTGCTCAGCTCTTTGAGTATTGCCTCCTGAGGTCCCTGTTCGGTCGCCACCTGCCGGGGACCAGCCCCAACTGATCCAGGGTATTCGAAGGAGAGATGGCCTAGGCGACTATTTATATGCTAATCAGAGATGTCAAGAATAATAGTATGAGGAGAGCTCAGTAGGAAAATTCGGTGGAGAAAAGAGACTGAGTAGCTTGGTTTACGCGGAAGACCAATCAAACTTCAAGACAAGAAGTTTGCACCACTTACGTAGGCCGCAGGCGCCCTCTCGAATAGCGAAAGGTGCCTCACCCTAGACACCTTCTCGAGTGGGTCTTAGCAGCCCAGGCATAATTAGTAAGCGTGGTGGGTTCCGCGCTCCAGATGGAGACTCAGCTGGAAGTTAAAGGGAAGAATGACAAGGAACTTTATGAATTGGAGCTGTAAGTTAACTCTTTGACAGAGAGAGCGAGATGGTGGTGGGGGACAGCCCCCAGTGAAATCAGAGGTGAGAGCACAAAGCAATACAGTAGGCAGACTCTGGTTTTTTTGGGGGGAGATGCTCGAGAATATCCGGGTGGACTCCTGAGGCTCGATCCCGCATTTGCGTATGCCGAGCCTCCTTCCTCATGACCTTTGTCCAGAGTGGAATGCCTCCCCGGCTCCCGGCACATGATCAGTGCATGCTCAGTCACGATATCAGTGCCTGCTCAGCCACGTGATCACTGACGGCACAGTCACGTGATCAGCGCCTCTCAGTCACGTGATCACCGTATGATAAACACGTGATCAGTGAACGACCAGCCACGTGATCACTGCATGCGCAGTCAGGTGGTCAGTTCCTGATCAGCCACCTGATCAGTGCGTGCACAGTCCCCTGATCAGCGCCTGTCAGTCACTGATCACTGCCTGATAAACACGTGATCAGTGCCCGAACAGCCACGTCATCAGTGCATGCGCAGTCACGTGATCAGTGCATGATAGCCACGTGATCAGTGCGTGCACAGTCCCATGATCAGCGCCTGTCAGTCACTGATCATTGCCTGATAAACACGTGATCAGTGCATGATGAGCCATGTGATCAGTGCCTGATCAGCCACGTCATCAGTGCATGCGCAGTCACGTCATCAGTGCATGATAGCCACGTGATCAGTGCATGCTCAGTCACGTGATCTGGACTTGATCAGCCACGTGATCAGTGCCTGCAGAGTCACGTGATCAGGGCCTGCTGAGCTGCGTGATTCCTGCCGGCTCATCTGCATGACAATTGCCATCTGAGCTGCGTGATTCCTGTCGGCTCATCTGCTTGACAATTGCCAGCTGAGCTGCGTGATTCCTGCCTGGTCACGTGCTTGATTATTGCCAGTTGAGCAGCATGATTCGTCACTGCTGAGCTCCATGCTTATTGCCTGCTGATTGCGTGGTTCGTGTCTGCTCAGCTCTTTGAGTATTGCCTCCTGAGGTCCCTGTTCGGTCGCCACCTGCCGGGGACCAGCCCCAACTGATCCAGGGTATTCGAAGGAGAGATGGCCTAGGCGACTATTTATATGCTAATCAGAGATGTCAAGAATAATAGTATGAGGAGAGCTCAGTAGGAAAATTCGGTGGAGAAAAGAGACTGAGTAGCTTGGTTTACGCGGAAGACCAATCAAACTTCAAGACAAGAAGTTTGCACCACTTACGTAGGCCGCAGGCGCCCTCTCGAATAGCGAAAGGTGCCTCACCCTAGACACCTTCTCGAGTGGGTCTTAGCAGCCCAGGCATAATTAGTAAGCGTGGTGGGTTCCGCGCTCCAGATGGAGACTCAGCTGGAAGTTAAAGGGAAGAATGACAAGGAACTTTATGAATTGGAGCTGTAAGTTAACTCTTTGACAGAGAGAGCGAGATGGTGGTGGGGGACAGCCCCCAGTGAAATCAGAGGTGAGAGCACAAAGCAATACAGTAGGCAGACTCTGGTTTTTTGGGGGGAGATGCTCGAGAATATCCGGGTGGACTCCTGAGGCTCGATCCCGCATTTGCGTATGCCGAGCCTCCTTCCTCATGACCTTTGTCCAGAGTGGAATGCCTCCCCGGCTCCCGGCACATGATCAGTGCATGCTCAGTCACGATATCAGTGCCTGCTCAGCCACGTGATCACTGACGGCACAGTCACGTGATCAGCGCCTCTCAGTCACGTGATCACCGTATGATAAACACGTGATCAGTGAACGACCAGCCACGTGATCACTGCATGCGCAGTCAGGTGGTCAGTTCCTGATCAGCCACCTGATCAGTGCGTGCACAGTCCCCTGATCAGCGCCTGTCAGTCACTGATCACTGCCTGATAAACACGTGATCAGTGCCCGAACAGCCACGTCATCAGTGCATGCGCAGTCACGTGATCAGTGCATGATAGCCACGTGATCAGTGCGTGCACAGTCCCATGATCAGCGCCTGTCAGTCACTGATCATTGCCTGATAAACACGTGATCAGTGCATGATGAGCCATGTGATCAGTGCCTGATCAGCCACGTCATCAGTGCATGCGCAGTCACGTCATCAGTGCATGATAGCCACGTGATCAGTGCATGCTCAGTCACGTGATCTGGACTTGATCAGCCACGTGATCAGTGCCTGCAGAGTCACGTGATCAGGGCCTGCTGAGCTGCGTGATTCCTGCCGGCTCATCTGCATGACAATTGCCATCTGAGCTGCGTGATTCCTGTCGGCTCATCTGCTTGACAATTGCCAGCTGAGCTGCGTGATTCCTGCCTGGTCACGTGCTTGATTATTGCCAGTTGAGCAGCATGATTCGTCACTGCTGAGCTCCATGCTTATTGCCTGCTGATTGCGTGGTTCGTGTCTGCTCAGCTCTTTGAGTATTGCCTCCTGAGGTCCCTGTTCGGTCGCCACCTGCCGGGGACCAGCCCCAACTGATCCAGGGTATTCGAAGGAGAGATGGCCTAGGCGACTATTTATATGCTAATCAGAGATGTCAAGAATAATAGTATGAGGAGAGCTCAGTAGGAAAATTCGGTGGAGAAAAGAGACTGAGTAGCTTGGTTTACGCGGAAGACCAATCAAACTTCAAGACAAGAAGTTTGCACCACTTACGTAGGCCGCAGGCGCCCTCTCGAATAGCGAAAGGTGCCTCACCCTAGACACCTTCTCGAGTGGGTCTTAGCAGCCCAGGCATAATTAGTAAGCGTGGTGGGTTCCGCGCTCCAGATGGAGACTCAGCTGGAAGTTAAAGGGAAGAATGACAAGGAACTTTATGAATTGGAGCTGTAAGTTAACTCTTTGACAGAGAGAGCGAGATGGTGGTGGGGGACAGCCCCCAGTGAAATCAGAGGTGAGAGCACAAAGCAATACAGTAGGCAGACTCTGGTTTTTTTGGGGGGAGATGCTCGAGAATATCCGGGTGGACTCCTGAGGCTCGATCCCGCATTTGCGTATGCCGAGCCTCCTTCCTCATGACCTTTGTCCAGAGTGGAATGCCTCCCCGGCTCCCGGCACATGATCAGTGCATGCTCAGTCACGATATCAGTGCCTGCTCAGCCACGTGATCACTGACGGCACAGTCACGTGATCAGCGCCTCTCAGTCACGTGATCACCGTATGATAAACACGTGATCAGTGAACGACCAGCCACGTGATCACTGCATGCGCAGTCAGGTGGTCAGTTCCTGATCAGCCACCTGATCAGTGCGTGCACAGTCCCCTGATCAGCGCCTGTCAGTCACTGATCACTGCCTGATAAACACGTGATCAGTGCCCGAACAGCCACGTCATCAGTGCATGCGCAGTCACGTGATCAGTGCATGATAGCCACGTGATCAGTGCGTGCACAGTCCCATGATCAGCGCCTGTCAGTCACTGATCATTGCCTGATAAACACGTGATCAGTGCATGATGAGCCATGTGATCAGTGCCTGATCAGCCACGTCATCAGTGCATGCGCAGTCACGTCATCAGTGCATGATAGCCACGTGATCAGTGCATGCTCAGTCACGTGATCTGGACTTGATCAGCCACGTGATCAGTGCCTGCAGAGTCACGTGATCAGGGCCTGCTGAGCTGCGTGATTCCTGCCGGCTCATCTGCATGACAATTGCCATCTGAGCTGCGTGATTCCTGTCGGCTCATCTGCTTGACAATTGCCAGCTGAGCTGCGTGATTCCTGCCTGGTCACGTGCTTGATTATTGCCAGTTGAGCAGCATGATTCGTCACTGCTGAGCTCCATGCTTATTGCCTGCTGATTGCGTGGTTCGTGTCTGCTCAGCTCTTTGAGTATTGCCTCCTGAGGTCCCTGTTCGGTCGCCACCTGCCGGGGACCAGCCCCAACTGATCCAGGGTATTCGAAGGAGAGATGGCCTAGGCGACTATTTATATGCTAATCAGAGATGTCAAGAATAATAGTATGAGGAGAGCTCAGTAGGAAAATTCGGTGGAGAAAAGAGACTGAGTAGCTTGGTTTACGCGGAAGACCAATCAAACTTCAAGACAAGAAGTTTGCACCACTTACGTAGGCCGCAGGCGCCCTCTCGAATAGCGAAAGGTGCCTCACCCTAGACACCTTCTCGAGTGGGTCTTAGCAGCCCAGGCATAATTAGTAAGCGTGGTGGGTTCCGCGCTCCAGATGGAGACTCAGCTGGAAGTTAAAGGGAAGAATGACAAGGAACTTTATGAATTGGAGCTGTAAGTTAACTCTTTGACAGAGAGAGCGAGATGGTGGTGGGGGACAGCCCCCAGTGAAATCAGAGGTGAGAGCACAAAGCAATACAGTAGGCAGACTCTGGTTTTTGGGGGAGATGCTCGAGAATATCCGGGTGGACTCCTGAGGCTCGATCCCGCATTTGCGTATGCCGAGCCTCCTTCCTCATGACCTTTGTCCAGAGTGGAATGCCTCCCCGGCTCCCGGCACATGATCAGTGCATGCTCAGTCACGATATCAGTGCCTGCTCAGCCACGTGATCACTGACGGCACAGTCACGTGATCAGCGCCTCTCAGTCACGTGATCACCGTATGATAAACACGTGATCAGTGAACGACCAGCCACGTGATCACTGCATGCGCAGTCAGGTGGTCAGTTCCTGATCAGCCACCTGATCAGTGCGTGCACAGTCCCCTGATCAGCGCCTGTCAGTCACTGATCACTGCCTGATAAACACGTGATCAGTGCCCGAACAGCCACGTCATCAGTGCATGCGCAGTCACGTGATCAGTGCATGATAGCCACGTGATCAGTGCGTGCACAGTCCCATGATCAGCGCCTGTCAGTCACTGATCATTGCCTGATAAACACGTGATCAGTGCATGATGAGCCATGTGATCAGTGCCTGATCAGCCACGTCATCAGTGCATGCGCAGTCACGTCATCAGTGCATGATAGCCACGTGATCAGTGCATGCTCAGTCACGTGATCTGGACTTGATCAGCCACGTGATCAGTGCCTGCAGAGTCACGTGATCAGGGCCTGCTGAGCTGCGTGATTCCTGCCGGCTCATCTGCATGACAATTGCCATCTGAGCTGCGTGATTCCTGTCGGCTCATCTGCTTGACAATTGCCAGCTGAGCTGCGTGATTCCTGCCTGGTCACGTGCTTGATTATTGCCAGTTGAGCAGCATGATTCGTCACTGCTGAGCTCCATGCTTATTGCCTGCTGATTGCGTGGTTCGTGTCTGCTCAGCTCTTTGAGTATTGCCTCCTGAGGTCCCTGTTCGGTCGCCACCTGCCGGGGACCAGCCCCAACTGATCCAGGGTATTCGAAGGAGAGATGGCCTAGGCGACTATTTATATGCTAATCAGAGATGTCAAGAATAATAGTATGAGGAGAGCTCAGTAGGAAAATTCGGTGGAGAAAAGAGACTGAGTAGCTTGGTTTACGCGGAAGACCAATCAAACTTCAAGACAAGAAGTTTGCACCACTTACGTAGGCCGCAGGCGCCCTCTCGAATAGCGAAAGGTGCCTCACCCTAGACACCTTCTCGAGTGGGTCTTAGCAGCCCAGGCATAATTAGTAAGCGTGGTGGGTTCCGCGCTCCAGATGGAGACTCAGCTGGAAGTTAAAGGGAAGAATGACAAGGAACTTTATGAATTGGAGCTGTAAGTTAACTCTTTGACAGAGAGAGCGAGATGGTGGTGGGGGACAGCCCCCAGTGAAATCAGAGGTGAGAGCACAAAGCAATACAGTAGGCAGACTCTGGTTTTTTTGGGGGGAGATGCTCGAGAATATCCGGGTGGACTCCTGAGGCTCGATCCCGCATTTGCGTATGCCGAGCCTCCTTCCTCATGACCTTTGTCCAGAGTGGAATGCCTCCCCGGCTCCCGGCACATGATCAGTGCATGCTCAGTCACGATATCAGTGCCTGCTCAGCCACGTGATCACTGACGGCACAGTCACGTGATCAGCGCCTCTCAGTCACGTGATCACCGTATGATAAACACGTGATCAGTGAACGACCAGCCACGTGATCACTGCATGCGCAGTCAGGTGGTCAGTTCCTGATCAGCCACCTGATCAGTGCGTGCACAGTCCCCTGATCAGCGCCTGTCAGTCACTGATCACTGCCTGATAAACACGTGATCAGTGCCCGAACAGCCACGTCATCAGTGCATGCGCAGTCACGTGATCAGTGCATGATAGCCACGTGATCAGTGCGTGCACAGTCCCATGATCAGCGCCTGTCAGTCACTGATCATTGCCTGATAAACACGTGATCAGTGCATGATGAGCCATGTGATCAGTGCCTGATCAGCCACGTCATCAGTGCATGCGCAGTCACGTCATCAGTGCATGATAGCCACGTGATCAGTGCATGCTCAGTCACGTGATCTGGACTTGATCAGCCACGTGATCAGTGCCTGCAGAGTCACGTGATCAGGGCCTGCTGAGCTGCGTGATTCCTGCCGGCTCATCTGCATGACAATTGCCATCTGAGCTGCGTGATTCCTGTCGGCTCATCTGCTTGACAATTGCCAGCTGAGCTGCGTGATTCCTGCCTGGTCACGTGCTTGATTATTGCCAGTTGAGCAGCATGATTCGTCACTGCTGAGCTCCATGCTTATTGCCTGCTGATTGCGTGGTTCGTGTCTGCTCAGCTCTTTGAGTATTGCCTCCTGAGGTCCCTGTTCGGTCGCCACCTGCCGGGGACCAGCCCCAACTGATCCAGGGTATTCGAAGGAGAGATGGCCTAGGCGACTATTTATATGCTAATCAGAGATGTCAAGAATAATAGTATGAGGAGAGCTCAGTAGGAAAATTCGGTGGAGAAAAGAGACTGAGTAGCTTGGTTTACGCGGAAGACCAATCAAACTTCAAGACAAGAAGTTTGCACCACTTACGTAGGCCGCAGGCGCCCTCTCGAATAGCGAAAGGTGCCTCACCCTAGACACCTTCTCGAGTGGGTCTTAGCAGCCCAGGCATAATTAGTAAGCGTGGTGGGTTCCGCGCTCCAGATGGAGACTCAGCTGGAAGTTAAAGGGAAGAATGACAAGGAACTTTATGAATTGGAGCTGTAAGTTAACTCTTTGACAGAGAGAGCGAGATGGTGGTGGGGGACAGCCCCCAGTGAAATCAGAGGTGAGAGCACAAAGCAATACAGTAGGCAGACTCTGGTTTTTTTGGGGGAGATGCTCGAGAATATCCGGGTGGACTCCTGAGGCTCGATCCCGCATTTGCGTATGCCGAGCCTCCTTCCTCATGACCTTTGTCCAGAGTGGAATGCCTCCCCGGCTCCCGGCACATGATCAGTGCATGCTCAGTCACGATATCAGTGCCTGCTCAGCCACGTGATCACTGACGGCACAGTCACGTGATCAGCGCCTCTCAGTCACGTGATCACCGTATGATAAACACGTGATCAGTGAACGACCAGCCACGTGATCACTGCATGCGCAGTCAGGTGGTCAGTTCCTGATCAGCCACCTGATCAGTGCGTGCACAGTCCCCTGATCAGCGCCTGTCAGTCACTGATCACTGCCTGATAAACACGTGATCAGTGCCCGAACAGCCACGTCATCAGTGCATGCGCAGTCACGTGATCAGTGCATGATAGCCACGTGATCAGTGCGTGCACAGTCCCATGATCAGCGCCTGTCAGTCACTGATCATTGCCTGATAAACACGTGATCAGTGCATGATGAGCCATGTGATCAGTGCCTGATCAGCCACGTCATCAGTGCATGCGCAGTCACGTCATCAGTGCATGATAGCCACGTGATCAGTGCATGCTCAGTCACGTGATCTGGACTTGATCAGCCACGTGATCAGTGCCTGCAGAGTCACGTGATCAGGGCCTGCTGAGCTGCGTGATTCCTGCCGGCTCATCTGCATGACAATTGCCATCTGAGCTGCGTGATTCCTGTCGGCTCATCTGCTTGACAATTGCCAGCTGAGCTGCGTGATTCCTGCCTGGTCACGTGCTTGATTATTGCCAGTTGAGCAGCATGATTCGTCACTGCTGAGCTCCATGCTTATTGCCTGCTGATTGCGTGGTTCGTGTCTGCTCAGCTCTTTGAGTATTGCCTCCTGAGGTCCCTGTTCGGTCGCCACCTGCCGGGGACCAGCCCCAACTGATCCAGGGTATTCGAAGGAGAGATGGCCTAGGCGACTATTTATATGCTAATCAGAGATGTCAAGAATAATAGTATGAGGAGAGCTCAGTAGGAAAATTCGGTGGAGAAAAGAGACTGAGTAGCTTGGTTTACGCGGAAGACCAATCAAACTTCAAGACAAGAAGTTTGCACCACTTACGTAGGCCGCAGGCGCCCTCTCGAATAGCGAAAGGTGCCTCACCCTAGACACCTTCTCGAGTGGGTCTTAGCAGCCCAGGCATAATTAGTAAGCGTGGTGGGTTCCGCGCTCCAGATGGAGACTCAGCTGGAAGTTAAAGGGAAGAATGACAAGGAACTTTATGAATTGGAGCTGTAAGTTAACTCTTTGACAGAGAGAGCGAGATGGTGGTGGGGGACAGCCCCCAGTGAAATCAGAGGTGAGAGCACAAAGCAATACAGTAGGCAGACTCTGGTTTTTTTGGGGGGAGATGCTCGAGAATATCCGGGTGGACTCCTGAGGCTCGATCCCGCATTTGCGTATGCCGAGCCTCCTTCCTCATGACCTTTGTCCAGAGTGGAATGCCTCCCCGGCTCCCGGCACATGATCAGTGCATGCTCAGTCACGATATCAGTGCCTGCTCAGCCACGTGATCACTGACGGCACAGTCACGTGATCAGCGCCTCTCAGTCACGTGATCACCGTATGATAAACACGTGATCAGTGAACGACCAGCCACGTGATCACTGCATGCGCGGTCAGGTGGTCAGTTCCTGATCAGCCACCTGATCAGTGCGTGCACAGTCCCCTGATCAGCGCCTGTCAGTCACTGATCACTGCCTGATAAACACGTGATCAGTGCCCGAACAGCCACGTCATCAGTGCATGCGCAGTCACGTGATCAGTGCATGATAGCCACGTGATCAGTGCGTGCACAGTCCCATGATCAGCGCCTGTCAGTCACTGATCATTGCCTGATAAACACGTGATCAGTGCATGATGAGCCATGTGATCAGTGCCTGATCAGCCACGTCATCAGTGCATGCGCAGTCACGTCATCAGTGCATGATAGCCACGTGATCAGTGCATGCTCAGTCACGTGATCTGGACTTGATCAGCCACGTGATCAGTGCCTGCAGAGTCACGTGATCAGGGCCTGCTGAGCTGCGTGATTCCTGCCGGCTCATCTGCATGACAATTGCCATCTGAGCTGCGTGATTCCTGTCGGCTCATCTGCTTGACAATTGCCAGCTGAGCTGCGTGATTCCTGCCTGGTCACGTGCTTGATTATTGCCAGTTGAGCAGCATGATTCGTCACTGCTGAGCTCCATGCTTATTGCCTGCTGATTGCGTGGTTCGTGTCTGCTCAGCTCTTTGAGTATTGCCTCCTGAGGTCCCTGTTCGGTCGCCACCTGCCGGGGACCAGCCCCAACTGATCCAGGGTATTCGAAGGAGAGATGGCCTAGGCGACTATTTATATGCTAATCAGAGATGTCAAGAATAATAGTATGAGGAGAGCTCAGTAGGAAAATTCGGTGGAGAAAAGAGACTGAGTAGCTTGGTTTACGCGGAAGACCAATCAAACTTCAAGACAAGAAGTTTGCACCACTTACGTAGGCCGCAGGCGCCCTCTCGAATAGCGAAAGGTGCCTCACCCTAGACACCTTCTCGAGTGGGTCTTAGCAGCCCAGGCATAATTAGTAAGCGTGGTGGGTTCCGCGCTCCAGATGGAGACTCAGCTGGAAGTTAAAGGGAAGAATGACAAGGAACTTTATGAATTGGAGCTGTAAGTTAACTCTTTGACAGAGAGAGCGAGATGGTGGTGGGGGACAGCCCCCAGTGAAATCAGAGGTGAGAGCACAAAGCAATACAGTAGGCAGACTCTGGTTTTTTGGGGGGAGATGCTCGAGAATATCCGGGTGGACTCCTGAGGCTCGATCCCGCATTTGCGTATGCCGAGCCTCCTTCCTCATGACCTTTGTCCAGAGTGGAATGCCTCCCCGGCTCCCGGCACATGATCAGTGCATGCTCAGTCACGATATCAGTGCCTGCTCAGCCACGTGATCACTGACGGCACAGTCACGTGATCAGCGCCTCTCAGTCACGTGATCACCGTATGATAAACACGTGATCAGTGAACGACCAGCCACGTGATCACTGCATGCGCAGTCAGGTGGTCAGTTCCTGATCAGCCACCTGATCAGTGCGTGCACAGTCCCCTGATCAGCGCCTGTCAGTCACTGATCACTGCCTGATAAACACGTGATCAGTGCCCGAACAGCCACGTCATCAGTGCATGCGCAGTCACGTGATCAGTGCATGATAGCCACGTGATCAGTGCGTGCACAGTCCCATGATCAGCGCCTGTCAGTCACTGATCATTGCCTGATAAACACGTGATCAGTGCATGATGAGCCATGTGATCAGTGCCTGATCAGCCACGTCATCAGTGCATGCGCAGTCACGTCATCAGTGCATGATAGCCACGTGATCAGTGCATGCTCAGTCACGTGATCTGGACTTGATCAGCCACGTGATCAGTGCCTGCAGAGTCACGTGATCAGGGCCTGCTGAGCTGCGTGATTCCTGCCGGCTCATCTGCATGACAATTGCCATCTGAGCTGCGTGATTCCTGTCGGCTCATCTGCTTGACAATTGCCAGCTGAGCTGCGTGATTCCTGCCTGGTCACGTGCTTGATTATTGCCAGTTGAGCAGCATGATTCGTCACTGCTGAGCTCCATGCTTATTGCCTGCTGATTGCGTGGTTCGTGTCTGCTCAGCTCTTTGAGTATTGCCTCCTGAGGTCCCTGTTCGGTCGCCACCTGCCGGGGACCAGCCCCAACTGATCCAGGGTATTCGAAGGAGAGATGGCCTAGGCGACTATTTATATGCTAATCAGAGATGTCAAGAATAATAGTATGAGGAGAGCTCAGTAGGAAAATTCGGTGGAGAAAAGAGACTGAGTAGCTTGGTTTACGCGGAAGACCAATCAAACTTCAAGACAAGAAGTTTGCACCACTTACGTAGGCCGCAGGCGCCCTCTCGAATAGCGAAAGGTGCCTCACCCTAGACACCTTCTCGAGTGGGTCTTAGCAGCCCAGGCATAATTAGTAAGCGTGGTGGGTTCCGCGCTCCAGATGGAGACTCAGCTGGAAGTTAAAGGGAAGAATGACAAGGAACTTTATGAATTGGAGCTGTAAGTTAACTCTTTGACAGAGAGAGCGAGATGGTGGTGGGGGACAGCCCCCAGTGAAATCAGAGGTGAGAGCACAAAGCAATACAGTAGGCAGACTCTGGTTTTTTTGGGGGGAGATGCTCGAGAATATCCGGGTGGACTCCTGAGGCTCGATCCCGCATTTGCGTATGCCGAGCCTCCTTCCTCATGACCTTTGTCCAGAGTGGAATGCCTCCCCGGCTCCCGGCACATGATCAGTGCATGCTCAGTCACGATATCAGTGCCTGCTCAGCCACGTGATCACTGACGGCACAGTCACGTGATCAGCGCCTCTCAGTCACGTGATCACCGTATGATAAACACGTGATCAGTGAACGACCAGCCACGTGATCACTGCATGCGCGTCAGGTGGTCAGTTCCTGATCAGCCACCTGATCAGTGCGTGCACAGTCCCCTGATCAGCGCCTGTCAGTCACTGATCACTGCCTGATAAACACGTGATCAGTGCCCGAACAGCCACGTCATCAGTGCATGCGCAGTCACGTGATCAGTGCATGATAGCCACGTGATCAGTGCGTGCACAGTCCCATGATCAGCGCCTGTCAGTCACTGATCATTGCCTGATAAACACGTGATCAGTGCATGATGAGCCATGTGATCAGTGCCTGATCAGCCACGTCATCAGTGCATGCGCAGTCACGTCATCAGTGCATGATAGCCACGTGATCAGTGCATGCTCAGTCACGTGATCTGGACTTGATCAGCCACGTGATCAGTGCCTGCAGAGTCACGTGATCAGGGCCTGCTGAGCTGCGTGATTCCTGCCGGCTCATCTGCATGACAATTGCCATCTGAGCTGCGTGATTCCTGTCGGCTCATCTGCTTGACAATTGCCAGCTGAGCTGCGTGATTCCTGCCTGGTCACGTGCTTGATTATTGCCAGTTGAGCAGCATGATTCGTCACTGCTGAGCTCCATGCTTATTGCCTGCTGATTGCGTGGTTCGTGTCTGCTCAGCTCTTTGAGTATTGCCTCCTGAGGTCCCTGTTCGGTCGCCACCTGCCGGGGACCAGCCCCAACTGATCCAGGGTATTCGAAGGAGAGATGGCCTAGGCGACTATTTATATGCTAATCAGAGATGTCAAGAATAATAGTATGAGGAGAGCTCAGTAGGAAAATTCGGTGGAGAAAAGAGACTGAGTAGCTTGGTTTACGCGGAAGACCAATCAAACTTCAAGACAAGAAGTTTGCACCACTTACGTAGGCCGCAGGCGCCCTCTCGAATAGCGAAAGGTGCCTCACCCTAGACACCTTCTCGAGTGGGTCTTAGCAGCCCAGGCATAATTAGTAAGCGTGGTGGGTTCCGCGCTCCAGATGGAGACTCAGCTGGAAGTTAAAGGGAAGAATGACAAGGAACTTTATGAATTGGAGCTGTAAGTTAACTCTTTGACAGAGAGAGCGAGATGGTGGTGGGGGACAGCCCCCAGTGAAATCAGAGGTGAGAGCACAAAGCAATACAGTAGGCAGACTCTGGTTTTTTGGGGGAGATGCTCGAGAATATCCGGGTGGACTCCTGAGGCTCGATCCCGCATTTGCGTATGCCGAGCCTCCTTCCTCATGACCTTTGTCCAGAGTGGAATGCCTCCCCGGCTCCCGGCACATGATCAGTGCATGCTCAGTCACGATATCAGTGCCTGCTCAGCCACGTGATCACTGACGGCACAGTCACGTGATCAGCGCCTCTCAGTCACGTGATCACCGTATGATAAACACGTGATCAGTGAACGACCAGCCACGTGATCACTGCATGCGCAGTCAGGTGGTCAGTTCCTGATCAGCCACCTGATCAGTGCGTGCACAGTCCCCTGATCAGCGCCTGTCAGTCACTGATCACTGCCTGATAAACACGTGATCAGTGCCCGAACAGCCACGTCATCAGTGCATGCGCAGTCACGTGATCAGTGCATGATAGCCACGTGATCAGTGCGTGCACAGTCCCATGATCAGCGCCTGTCAGTCACTGATCATTGCCTGATAAACACGTGATCAGTGCATGATGAGCCATGTGATCAGTGCCTGATCAGCCACGTCATCAGTGCATGCGCAGTCACGTCATCAGTGCATGATAGCCACGTGATCAGTGCATGCTCAGTCACGTGATCTGGACTTGATCAGCCACGTGATCAGTGCCTGCAGAGTCACGTGATCAGGGCCTGCTGAGCTGCGTGATTCCTGCCGGCTCATCTGCATGACAATTGCCATCTGAGCTGCGTGATTCCTGTCGGCTCATCTGCTTGACAATTGCCAGCTGAGCTGCGTGATTCCTGCCTGGTCACGTGCTTGATTATTGCCAGTTGAGCAGCATGATTCGTCACTGCTGAGCTCCATGCTTATTGCCTGCTGATTGCGTGGTTCGTGTCTGCTCAGCTCTTTGAGTATTGCCTCCTGAGGTCCCTGTTCGGTCGCCACCTGCCGGGGACCAGCCCCAACTGATCCAGGGTATTCGAAGGAGAGATGGCCTAGGCGACTATTTATATGCTAATCAGAGATGTCAAGAATAATAGTATGAGGAGAGCTCAGTAGGAAAATTCGGTGGAGAAAAGAGACTGAGTAGCTTGGTTTACGCGGAAGACCAATCAAACTTCAAGACAAGAAGTTTGCACCACTTACGTAGGCCGCAGGCGCCCTCTCGAATAGCGAAAGGTGCCTCACCCTAGACACCTTCTCGAGTGGGTCTTAGCAGCCCAGGCATAATTAGTAAGCGTGGTGGGTTCCGCGCTCCAGATGGAGACTCAGCTGGAAGTTAAAGGGAAGAATGACAAGGAACTTTATGAATTGGAGCTGTAAGTTAACTCTTTGACAGAGAGAGCGAGATGGTGGTGGGGGACAGCCCCCAGTGAAATCAGAGGTGAGAGCACAAAGCAATACAGTAGGCAGACTCTGGTTTTTTTGGGGGAGATGCTCGAGAATATCCGGGTGGACTCCTGAGGCTCGATCCCGCATTTGCGTATGCCGAGCCTCCTTCCTCATGACCTTTGTCCAGAGTGGAATGCCTCCCCGGCTCCCGGCACATGATCAGTGCATGCTCAGTCACGATATCAGTGCCTGCTCAGCCACGTGATCACTGACGGCACAGTCACGTGATCAGCGCCTCTCAGTCACGTGATCACCGTATGATAAACACGTGATCAGTGAACGACCAGCCACGTGATCACTGCATGCGCAGTCAGGTGGTCAGTTCCTGATCAGCCACCTGATCAGTGCGTGCACAGTCCCCTGATCAGCGCCTGTCAGTCACTGATCACTGCCTGATAAACACGTGATCAGTGCCCGAACAGCCACGTCATCAGTGCATGCGCAGTCACGTGATCAGTGCATGATAGCCACGTGATCAGTGCGTGCACAGTCCCATGATCAGCGCCTGTCAGTCACTGATCATTGCCTGATAAACACGTGATCAGTGCATGATGAGCCATGTGATCAGTGCCTGATCAGCCACGTCATCAGTGCATGCGCAGTCACGTCATCAGTGCATGATAGCCACGTGATCAGTGCATGCTCAGTCACGTGATCTGGACTTGATCAGCCACGTGATCAGTGCCTGCAGAGTCACGTGATCAGGGCCTGCTGAGCTGCGTGATTCCTGCCGGCTCATCTGCATGACAATTGCCATCTGAGCTGCGTGATTCCTGTCGGCTCATCTGCTTGACAATTGCCAGCTGAGCTGCGTGATTCCTGCCTGGTCACGTGCTTGATTATTGCCAGTTGAGCAGCATGATTCGTCACTGCTGAGCTCCATGCTTATTGCCTGCTGATTGCGTGGTTCGTGTCTGCTCAGCTCTTTGAGTATTGCCTCCTGAGGTCCCTGTTCGGTCGCCACCTGCCGGGGACCAGCCCCAACTGATCCAGGGTATTCGAAGGAGAGATGGCCTAGGCGACTATTTATATGCTAATCAGAGATGTCAAGAATAATAGTATGAGGAGAGCTCAGTAGGAAAATTCGGTGGAGAAAAGAGACTGAGTAGCTTGGTTTACGCGGAAGACCAATCAAACTTCAAGACAAGAAGTTTGCACCACTTACGTAGGCCGCAGGCGCCCTCTCGAATAGCGAAAGGTGCCTCACCCTAGACACCTTCTCGAGTGGGTCTTAGCAGCCCAGGCATAATTAGTAAGCGTGGTGGGTTCCGCGCTCCAGATGGAGACTCAGCTGGAAGTTAAAGGGAAGAATGACAAGGAACTTTATGAATTGGAGCTGTAAGTTAACTCTTTGACAGAGAGAGCGAGATGGTGGTGGGGGACAGCCCCCAGTGAAATCAGAGGTGAGAGCACAAAGCAATACAGTAGGCAGACTCTGGTTTTTTTGGGGGAGATGCTCGAGAATATCCGGGTGGACTCCTGAGGCTCGATCCCGCATTTGCGTATGCCGAGCCTCCTTCCTCATGACCTTTGTCCAGAGTGGAATGCCTCCCCGGCTCCCGGCACATGATCAGTGCATGCTCAGTCACGATATCAGTGCCTGCTCAGCCACGTGATCACTGACGGCACAGTCACGTGATCAGCGCCTCTCAGTCACGTGATCACCGTATGATAAACACGTGATCAGTGAACGACCAGCCACGTGATCACTGCATGCGCAGTCAGGTGGTCAGTTCCTGATCAGCCACCTGATCAGTGCGTGCACAGTCCCCTGATCAGCGCCTGTCAGTCACTGATCACTGCCTGATAAACACGTGATCAGTGCCCGAACAGCCACGTCATCAGTGCATGCGCAGTCACGTGATCAGTGCATGATAGCCACGTGATCAGTGCGTGCACAGTCCCATGATCAGCGCCTGTCAGTCACTGATCATTGCCTGATAAACACGTGATCAGTGCATGATGAGCCATGTGATCAGTGCCTGATCAGCCACGTCATCAGTGCATGCGCAGTCACGTCATCAGTGCATGATAGCCACGTGATCAGTGCATGCTCAGTCACGTGATCTGGACTTGATCAGCCACGTGATCAGTGCCTGCAGAGTCACGTGATCAGGGCCTGCTGAGCTGCGTGATTCCTGCCGGCTCATCTGCATGACAATTGCCATCTGAGCTGCGTGATTCCTGTCGGCTCATCTGCTTGACAATTGCCAGCTGAGCTGCGTGATTCCTGCCTGGTCACGTGCTTGATTATTGCCAGTTGAGCAGCATGATTCGTCACTGCTGAGCTCCATGCTTATTGCCTGCTGATTGCGTGGTTCGTGTCTGCTCAGCTCTTTGAGTATTGCCTCCTGAGGTCCCTGTTCGGTCGCCACCTGCCGGGGACCAGCCCCAACTGATCCAGGGTATTCGAAGGAGAGATGGCCTAGGCGACTATTTATATGCTAATCAGAGATGTCAAGAATAATAGTATGAGGAGAGCTCAGTAGGAAAATTCGGTGGAGAAAAGAGACTGAGTAGCTTGGTTTACGCGGAAGACCAATCAAACTTCAAGACAAGAAGTTTGCACCACTTACGTAGGCCGCAGGCGCCCTCTCGAATAGCGAAAGGTGCCTCACCCTAGACACCTTCTCGAGTGGGTCTTAGCAGCCCAGGCATAATTAGTAAGCGTGGTGGGTTCCGCGCTCCAGATGGAGACTCAGCTGGAAGTTAAAGGGAAGAATGACAAGGAACTTTATGAATTGGAGCTGTAAGTTAACTCTTTGACAGAGAGAGCGAGATGGTGGTGGGGGACAGCCCCCAGTGAAATCAGAGGTGAGAGCACAAAGCAATACAGTAGGCAGACTCTGGTTTTTTTGGGGGGAGATGCTCGAGAATATCCGGGTGGACTCCTGAGGCTCGATCCCGCATTTGCGTATGCCGAGCCTCCTTCCTCATGACCTTTGTCCAGAGTGGAATGCCTCCCCGGCTCCCGGCACATGATCAGTGCATGCTCAGTCACGATATCAGTGCCTGCTCAGCCACGTGATCACTGACGGCACAGTCACGTGATCAGCGCCTCTCAGTCACGTGATCACCGTATGATAAACACGTGATCAGTGAACGACCAGCCACGTGATCACTGCATGCGCAGTCAGGTGGTCAGTTCCTGATCAGCCACCTGATCAGTGCGTGCACAGTCCCCTGATCAGCGCCTGTCAGTCACTGATCACTGCCTGATAAACACGTGATCAGTGCCCGAACAGCCACGTCATCAGTGCATGCGCAGTCACGTGATCAGTGCATGATAGCCACGTGATCAGTGCGTGCACAGTCCCATGATCAGCGCCTGTCAGTCACTGATCATTGCCTGATAAACACGTGATCAGTGCATGATGAGCCATGTGATCAGTGCCTGATCAGCCACGTCATCAGTGCATGCGCAGTCACGTCATCAGTGCATGATAGCCACGTGATCAGTGCATGCTCAGTCACGTGATCTGGACTTGATCAGCCACGTGATCAGTGCCTGCAGAGTCACGTGATCAGGGCCTGCTGAGCTGCGTGATTCCTGCCGGCTCATCTGCATGACAATTGCCATCTGAGCTGCGTGATTCCTGTCGGCTCATCTGCTTGACAATTGCCAGCTGAGCTGCGTGATTCCTGCCTGGTCACGTGCTTGATTATTGCCAGTTGAGCAGCATGATTCGTCACTGCTGAGCTCCATGCTTATTGCCTGCTGATTGCGTGGTTCGTGTCTGCTCAGCTCTTTGAGTATTGCCTCCTGAGGTCCCTGTTCGGTCGCCACCTGCCGGGGACCAGCCCCAACTGATCCAGGGTATTCGAAGGAGAGATGGCCTAGGCGACTATTTATATGCTAATCAGAGATGTCAAGAATAATAGTATGAGGAGAGCTCAGTAGGAAAATTCGGTGGAGAAAAGAGACTGAGTAGCTTGGTTTACGCGGAAGACCAATCAAACTTCAAGACAAGAAGTTTGCACCACTTACGTAGGCCGCAGGCGCCCTCTCGAATAGCGAAAGGTGCCTCACCCTAGACACCTTCTCGAGTGGGTCTTAGCAGCCCAGGCATAATTAGTAAGCGTGGTGGGTTCCGCGCTCCAGATGGAGACTCAGCTGGAAGTTAAAGGGAAGAATGACAAGGAACTTTATGAATTGGAGCTGTAAGTTAACTCTTTGACAGAGAGAGCGAGATGGTGGTGGGGGACAGCCCCCAGTGAAATCAGAGGTGAGAGCACAAAGCAATACAGTAGGCAGACTCTGGTTTTTTTGGGGGGAGATGCTCGAGAATATCCGGGTGGACTCCTGAGGCTCGATCCCGCATTTGCGTATGCCGAGCCTCCTTCCTCATGACCTTTGTCCAGAGTGGAATGCCTCCCCGGCTCCCGGCACATGATCAGTGCATGCTCAGTCACGATATCAGTGCCTGCTCAGCCACGTGATCACTGACGGCACAGTCACGTGATCAGCGCCTCTCAGTCACGTGATCACCGTATGATAAACACGTGATCAGTGAACGACCAGCCACGTGATCACTGCATGCGCGGTCAGGTGGTCAGTTCCTGATCAGCCACCTGATCAGTGCGTGCACAGTCCCCTGATCAGCGCCTGTCAGTCACTGATCACTGCCTGATAAACACGTGATCAGTGCCCGAACAGCCACGTCATCAGTGCATGCGCAGTCACGTGATCAGTGCATGATAGCCACGTGATCAGTGCGTGCACAGTCCCATGATCAGCGCCTGTCAGTCACTGATCATTGCCTGATAAACACGTGATCAGTGCATGATGAGCCATGTGATCAGTGCCTGATCAGCCACGTCATCAGTGCATGCGCAGTCACGTCATCAGTGCATGATAGCCACGTGATCAGTGCATGCTCAGTCACGTGATCTGGACTTGATCAGCCACGTGATCAGTGCCTGCAGAGTCACGTGATCAGGGCCTGCTGAGCTGCGTGATTCCTGCCGGCTCATCTGCATGACAATTGCCATCTGAGCTGCGTGATTCCTGTCGGCTCATCTGCTTGACAATTGCCAGCTGAGCTGCGTGATTCCTGCCTGGTCACGTGCTTGATTATTGCCAGTTGAGCAGCATGATTCGTCACTGCTGAGCTCCATGCTTATTGCCTGCTGATTGCGTGGTTCGTGTCTGCTCAGCTCTTTGAGTATTGCCTCCTGAGGTCCCTGTTCGGTCGCCACCTGCCGGGGACCAGCCCCAACTGATCCAGGGTATTCGAAGGAGAGATGGCCTAGGCGACTATTTATATGCTAATCAGAGATGTCAAGAATAATAGTATGAGGAGAGCTCAGTAGGAAAATTCGGTGGAGAAAAGAGACTGAGTAGCTTGGTTTACGCGGAAGACCAATCAAACTTCAAGACAAGAAGTTTGCACCACTTACGTAGGCCGCAGGCGCCCTCTCGAATAGCGAAAGGTGCCTCACCCTAGACACCTTCTCGAGTGGGTCTTAGCAGCCCAGGCATAATTAGTAAGCGTGGTGGGTTCCGCGCTCCAGATGGAGACTCAGCTGGAAGTTAAAGGGAAGAATGACAAGGAACTTTATGAATTGGAGCTGTAAGTTAACTCTTTGACAGAGAGAGCGAGATGGTGGTGGGGGACAGCCCCCAGTGAAATCAGAGGTGAGAGCACAAAGCAATACAGTAGGCAGACTCTGGTTTTTGGGGGAGATGCTCGAGAATATCCGGGTGGACTCCTGAGGCTCGATCCCGCATTTGCGTATGCCGAGCCTCCTTCCTCATGACCTTTGTCCAGAGTGGAATGCCTCCCCGGCTCCCGGCACATGATCAGTGCATGCTCAGTCACGATATCAGTGCCTGCTCAGCCACGTGATCACTGACGGCACAGTCACGTGATCAGCGCCTCTCAGTCACGTGATCACCGTATGATAAACACGTGATCAGTGAACGACCAGCCACGTGATCACTGCATGCGCAGTCAGGTGGTCAGTTCCTGATCAGCCACCTGATCAGTGCGTGCACAGTCCCCTGATCAGCGCCTGTCAGTCACTGATCACTGCCTGATAAACACGTGATCAGTGCCCGAACAGCCACGTCATCAGTGCATGCGCAGTCACGTGATCAGTGCATGATAGCCACGTGATCAGTGCGTGCACAGTCCCATGATCAGCGCCTGTCAGTCACTGATCATTGCCTGATAAACACGTGATCAGTGCATGATGAGCCATGTGATCAGTGCCTGATCAGCCACGTCATCAGTGCATGCGCAGTCACGTCATCAGTGCATGATAGCCACGTGATCAGTGCATGCTCAGTCACGTGATCTGGACTTGATCAGCCACGTGATCAGTGCCTGCAGAGTCACGTGATCAGGGCCTGCTGAGCTGCGTGATTCCTGCCGGCTCATCTGCATGACAATTGCCATCTGAGCTGCGTGATTCCTGTCGGCTCATCTGCTTGACAATTGCCAGCTGAGCTGCGTGATTCCTGCCTGGTCACGTGCTTGATTATTGCCAGTTGAGCAGCATGATTCGTCACTGCTGAGCTCCATGCTTATTGCCTGCTGATTGCGTGGTTCGTGTCTGCTCAGCTCTTTGAGTATTGCCTCCTGAGGTCCCTGTTCGGTCGCCACCTGCCGGGGACCAGCCCCAACTGATCCAGGGTATTCGAAGGAGAGATGGCCTAGGCGACTATTTATATGCTAATCAGAGATGTCAAGAATAATAGTATGAGGAGAGCTCAGTAGGAAAATTCGGTGGAGAAAAGAGACTGAGTAGCTTGGTTTACGCGGAAGACCAATCAAACTTCAAGACAAGAAGTTTGCACCACTTACGTAGGCCGCAGGCGCCCTCTCGAATAGCGAAAGGTGCCTCACCCTAGACACCTTCTCGAGTGGGTCTTAGCAGCCCAGGCATAATTAGTAAGCGTGGTGGGTTCCGCGCTCCAGATGGAGACTCAGCTGGAAGTTAAAGGGAAGAATGACAAGGAACTTTATGAATTGGAGCTGTAAGTTAACTCTTTGACAGAGAGAGCGAGATGGTGGTGGGGGACAGCCCCCAGTGAAATCAGAGGTGAGAGCACAAAGCAATACAGTAGGCAGACTCTGGTTTTTTTGGGGGAGATGCTCGAGAATATCCGGGTGGACTCCTGAGGCTCGATCCCGCATTTGCGTATGCCGAGCCTCCTTCCTCATGACCTTTGTCCAGAGTGGAATGCCTCCCCGGCTCCCGGCACATGATCAGTGCATGCTCAGTCACGATATCAGTGCCTGCTCAGCCACGTGATCACTGACGGCACAGTCACGTGATCAGCGCCTCTCAGTCACGTGATCACCGTATGATAAACACGTGATCAGTGAACGACCAGCCACGTGATCACTGCATGCGCAGTCAGGTGGTCAGTTCCTGATCAGCCACCTGATCAGTGCGTGCACAGTCCCCTGATCAGCGCCTGTCAGTCACTGATCACTGCCTGATAAACACGTGATCAGTGCCCGAACAGCCACGTCATCAGTGCATGCGCAGTCACGTGATCAGTGCATGATAGCCACGTGATCAGTGCGTGCACAGTCCCATGATCAGCGCCTGTCAGTCACTGATCATTGCCTGATAAACACGTGATCAGTGCATGATGAGCCATGTGATCAGTGCCTGATCAGCCACGTCATCAGTGCATGCGCAGTCACGTCATCAGTGCATGATAGCCACGTGATCAGTGCATGCTCAGTCACGTGATCTGGACTTGATCAGCCACGTGATCAGTGCCTGCAGAGTCACGTGATCAGGGCCTGCTGAGCTGCGTGATTCCTGCCGGCTCATCTGCATGACAATTGCCATCTGAGCTGCGTGATTCCTGTCGGCTCATCTGCTTGACAATTGCCAGCTGAGCTGCGTGATTCCTGCCTGGTCACGTGCTTGATTATTGCCAGTTGAGCAGCATGATTCGTCACTGCTGAGCTCCATGCTTATTGCCTGCTGATTGCGTGGTTCGTGTCTGCTCAGCTCTTTGAGTATTGCCTCCTGAGGTCCCTGTTCGGTCGCCACCTGCCGGGGACCAGCCCCAACTGATCCAGGGTATTCGAAGGAGAGATGGCCTAGGCGACTATTTATATGCTAATCAGAGATGTCAAGAATAATAGTATGAGGAGAGCTCAGTAGGAAAATTCGGTGGAGAAAAGAGACTGAGTAGCTTGGTTTACGCGGAAGACCAATCAAACTTCAAGACAAGAAGTTTGCACCACTTACGTAGGCCGCAGGCGCCCTCTCGAATAGCGAAAGGTGCCTCACCCTAGACACCTTCTCGAGTGGGTCTTAGCAGCCCAGGCATAATTAGTAAGCGTGGTGGGTTCCGCGCTCCAGATGGAGACTCAGCTGGAAGTTAAAGGGAAGAATGACAAGGAACTTTATGAATTGGAGCTGTAAGTTAACTCTTTGACAGAGAGAGCGAGATGGTGGTGGGGGACAGCCCCCAGTGAAATCAGAGGTGAGAGCACAAAGCAATACAGTAGGCAGACTCTGGTTTTTTTGGGGGGAGATGCTCGAGAATATCCGGGTGGACTCCTGAGGCTCGATCCCGCATTTGCGTATGCCGAGCCTCCTTCCTCATGACCTTTGTCCAGAGTGGAATGCCTCCCCGGCTCCCGGCACATGATCAGTGCATGCTCAGTCACGATATCAGTGCCTGCTCAGCCACGTGATCACTGACGGCACAGTCACGTGATCAGCGCCTCTCAGTCACGTGATCACCGTATGATAAACACGTGATCAGTGAACGACCAGCCACGTGATCACTGCATGCGCGGTCAGGTGGTCAGTTCCTGATCAGCCACCTGATCAGTGCGTGCACAGTCCCCTGATCAGCGCCTGTCAGTCACTGATCACTGCCTGATAAACACGTGATCAGTGCCCGAACAGCCACGTCATCAGTGCATGCGCAGTCACGTGATCAGTGCATGATAGCCACGTGATCAGTGCGTGCACAGTCCCATGATCAGCGCCTGTCAGTCACTGATCATTGCCTGATAAACACGTGATCAGTGCATGATGAGCCATGTGATCAGTGCCTGATCAGCCACGTCATCAGTGCATGCGCAGTCACGTCATCAGTGCATGATAGCCACGTGATCAGTGCATGCTCAGTCACGTGATCTGGACTTGATCAGCCACGTGATCAGTGCCTGCAGAGTCACGTGATCAGGGCCTGCTGAGCTGCGTGATTCCTGCCGGCTCATCTGCATGACAATTGCCATCTGAGCTGCGTGATTCCTGTCGGCTCATCTGCTTGACAATTGCCAGCTGAGCTGCGTGATTCCTGCCTGGTCACGTGCTTGATTATTGCCAGTTGAGCAGCATGATTCGTCACTGCTGAGCTCCATGCTTATTGCCTGCTGATTGCGTGGTTCGTGTCTGCTCAGCTCTTTGAGTATTGCCTCCTGAGGTCCCTGTTCGGTCGCCACCTGCCGGGGACCAGCCCCAACTGATCCAGGGTATTCGAAGGAGAGATGGCCTAGGCGACTATTTATATGCTAATCAGAGATGTCAAGAATAATAGTATGAGGAGAGCTCAGTAGGAAAATTCGGTGGAGAAAAGAGACTGAGTAGCTTGGTTTACGCGGAAGACCAATCAAACTTCAAGACAAGAAGTTTGCACCACTTACGTAGGCCGCAGGCGCCCTCTCGAATAGCGAAAGGTGCCTCACCCTAGACACCTTCTCGAGTGGGTCTTAGCAGCCCAGGCATAATTAGTAAGCGTGGTGGGTTCCGCGCTCCAGATGGAGACTCAGCTGGAAGTTAAAGGGAAGAATGACAAGGAACTTTATGAATTGGAGCTGTAAGTTAACTCTTTGACAGAGAGAGCGAGATGGTGGTGGGGGACAGCCCCCAGTGAAATCAGAGGTGAGAGCACAAAGCAATACAGTAGGCAGACTCTGGTTTTTTTGGGGGGAGATGCTCGAGAATATCCGGGTGGACTCCTGAGGCTCGATCCCGCATTTGCGTATGCCGAGCCTCCTTCCTCATGACCTTTGTCCAGAGTGGAATGCCTCCCCGGCTCCCGGCACATGATCAGTGCATGCTCAGTCACGATATCAGTGCCTGCTCAGCCACGTGATCACTGACGGCACAGTCACGTGATCAGCGCCTCTCAGTCACGTGATCACCGTATGATAAACACGTGATCAGTGAACGACCAGCCACGTGATCACTGCATGCGCGGTCAGGTGGTCAGTTCCTGATCAGCCACCTGATCAGTGCGTGCACAGTCCCCTGATCAGCGCCTGTCAGTCACTGATCACTGCCTGATAAACACGTGATCAGTGCCCGAACAGCCACGTCATCAGTGCATGCGCAGTCACGTGATCAGTGCATGATAGCCACGTGATCAGTGCGTGCACAGTCCCATGATCAGCGCCTGTCAGTCACTGATCATTGCCTGATAAACACGTGATCAGTGCATGATGAGCCATGTGATCAGTGCCTGATCAGCCACGTCATCAGTGCATGCGCAGTCACGTCATCAGTGCATGATAGCCACGTGATCAGTGCATGCTCAGTCACGTGATCTGGACTTGATCAGCCACGTGATCAGTGCCTGCAGAGTCACGTGATCAGGGCCTGCTGAGCTGCGTGATTCCTGCCGGCTCATCTGCATGACAATTGCCATCTGAGCTGCGTGATTCCTGTCGGCTCATCTGCTTGACAATTGCCAGCTGAGCTGCGTGATTCCTGCCTGGTCACGTGCTTGATTATTGCCAGTTGAGCAGCATGATTCGTCACTGCTGAGCTCCATGCTTATTGCCTGCTGATTGCGTGGTTCGTGTCTGCTCAGCTCTTTGAGTATTGCCTCCTGAGGTCCCTGTTCGGTCGCCACCTGCCGGGGACCAGCCCCAACTGATCCAGGGTATTCGAAGGAGAGATGGCCTAGGCGACTATTTATATGCTAATCAGAGATGTCAAGAATAATAGTATGAGGAGAGCTCAGTAGGAAAATTCGGTGGAGAAAAGAGACTGAGTAGCTTGGTTTACGCGGAAGACCAATCAAACTTCAAGACAAGAAGTTTGCACCACTTACGTAGGCCGCAGGCGCCCTCTCGAATAGCGAAAGGTGCCTCACCCTAGACACCTTCTCGAGTGGGTCTTAGCAGCCCAGGCATAATTAGTAAGCGTGGTGGGTTCCGCGCTCCAGATGGAGACTCAGCTGGAAGTTAAAGGGAAGAATGACAAGGAACTTTATGAATTGGAGCTGTAAGTTAACTCTTTGACAGAGAGAGCGAGATGGTGGTGGGGGACAGCCCCCAGTGAAATCAGAGGTGAGAGCACAAAGCAATACAGTAGGCAGACTCTGGTTTTTTTGGGGGGAGATGCTCGAGAATATCCGGGTGGACTCCTGAGGCTCGATCCCGCATTTGCGTATGCCGAGCCTCCTTCCTCATGACCTTTGTCCAGAGTGGAATGCCTCCCCGGCTCCCGGCACATGATCAGTGCATGCTCAGTCACGATATCAGTGCCTGCTCAGCCACGTGATCACTGACGGCACAGTCACGTGATCAGCGCCTCTCAGTCACGTGATCACCGTATGATAAACACGTGATCAGTGAACGACCAGCCACGTGATCACTGCATGCGGTCAGGTGGTCAGTTCCTGATCAGCCACCTGATCAGTGCGTGCACAGTCCCCTGATCAGCGCCTGTCAGTCACTGATCACTGCCTGATAAACACGTGATCAGTGCCCGAACAGCCACGTCATCAGTGCATGCGCAGTCACGTGATCAGTGCATGATAGCCACGTGATCAGTGCGTGCACAGTCCCATGATCAGCGCCTGTCAGTCACTGATCATTGCCTGATAAACACGTGATCAGTGCATGATGAGCCATGTGATCAGTGCCTGATCAGCCACGTCATCAGTGCATGCGCAGTCACGTCATCAGTGCATGATAGCCACGTGATCAGTGCATGCTCAGTCACGTGATCTGGACTTGATCAGCCACGTGATCAGTGCCTGCAGAGTCACGTGATCAGGGCCTGCTGAGCTGCGTGATTCCTGCCGGCTCATCTGCATGACAATTGCCATCTGAGCTGCGTGATTCCTGTCGGCTCATCTGCTTGACAATTGCCAGCTGAGCTGCGTGATTCCTGCCTGGTCACGTGCTTGATTATTGCCAGTTGAGCAGCATGATTCGTCACTGCTGAGCTCCATGCTTATTGCCTGCTGATTGCGTGGTTCGTGTCTGCTCAGCTCTTTGAGTATTGCCTCCTGAGGTCCCTGTTCGGTCGCCACCTGCCGGGGACCAGCCCCAACTGATCCAGGGTATTCGAAGGAGAGATGGCCTAGGCGACTATTTATATGCTAATCAGAGATGTCAAGAATAATAGTATGAGGAGAGCTCAGTAGGAAAATTCGGTGGAGAAAAGAGACTGAGTAGCTTGGTTTACGCGGAAGACCAATCAAACTTCAAGACAAGAAGTTTGCACCACTTACGTAGGCCGCAGGCGCCCTCTCGAATAGCGAAAGGTGCCTCACCCTAGACACCTTCTCGAGTGGGTCTTAGCAGCCCAGGCATAATTAGTAAGCGTGGTGGGTTCCGCGCTCCAGATGGAGACTCAGCTGGAAGTTAAAGGGAAGAATGACAAGGAACTTTATGAATTGGAGCTGTAAGTTAACTCTTTGACAGAGAGAGCGAGATGGTGGTGGGGGACAGCCCCCAGTGAAATCAGAGGTGAGAGCACAAAGCAATACAGTAGGCAGACTCTGGTTTTTTGGGGGAGATGCTCGAGAATATCCGGGTGGACTCCTGAGGCTCGATCCCGCATTTGCGTATGCCGAGCCTCCTTCCTCATGACCTTTGTCCAGAGTGGAATGCCTCCCCGGCTCCCGGCACATGATCAGTGCATGCTCAGTCACGATATCAGTGCCTGCTCAGCCACGTGATCACTGACGGCACAGTCACGTGATCAGCGCCTCTCAGTCACGTGATCACCGTATGATAAACACGTGATCAGTGAACGACCAGCCACGTGATCACTGCATGCGCGGTCAGGTGGTCAGTTCCTGATCAGCCACCTGATCAGTGCGTGCACAGTCCCCTGATCAGCGCCTGTCAGTCACTGATCACTGCCTGATAAACACGTGATCAGTGCCCGAACAGCCACGTCATCAGTGCATGCGCAGTCACGTGATCAGTGCATGATAGCCACGTGATCAGTGCGTGCACAGTCCCATGATCAGCGCCTGTCAGTCACTGATCATTGCCTGATAAACACGTGATCAGTGCATGATGAGCCATGTGATCAGTGCCTGATCAGCCACGTCATCAGTGCATGCGCAGTCACGTCATCAGTGCATGATAGCCACGTGATCAGTGCATGCTCAGTCACGTGATCTGGACTTGATCAGCCACGTGATCAGTGCCTGCAGAGTCACGTGATCAGGGCCTGCTGAGCTGCGTGATTCCTGCCGGCTCATCTGCATGACAATTGCCATCTGAGCTGCGTGATTCCTGTCGGCTCATCTGCTTGACAATTGCCAGCTGAGCTGCGTGATTCCTGCCTGGTCACGTGCTTGATTATTGCCAGTTGAGCAGCATGATTCGTCACTGCTGAGCTCCATGCTTATTGCCTGCTGATTGCGTGGTTCGTGTCTGCTCAGCTCTTTGAGTATTGCCTCCTGAGGTCCCTGTTCGGTCGCCACCTGCCGGGGACCAGCCCCAACTGATCCAGGGTATTCGAAGGAGAGATGGCCTAGGCGACTATTTATATGCTAATCAGAGATGTCAAGAATAATAGTATGAGGAGAGCTCAGTAGGAAAATTCGGTGGAGAAAAGAGACTGAGTAGCTTGGTTTACGCGGAAGACCAATCAAACTTCAAGACAAGAAGTTTGCACCACTTACGTAGGCCGCAGGCGCCCTCTCGAATAGCGAAAGGTGCCTCACCCTAGACACCTTCTCGAGTGGGTCTTAGCAGCCCAGGCATAATTAGTAAGCGTGGTGGGTTCCGCGCTCCAGATGGAGACTCAGCTGGAAGTTAAAGGGAAGAATGACAAGGAACTTTATGAATTGGAGCTGTAAGTTAACTCTTTGACAGAGAGAGCGAGATGGTGGTGGGGGACAGCCCCCAGTGAAATCAGAGGTGAGAGCACAAAGCAATACAGTAGGCAGACTCCGGTTTTTGGGGGGAGATGCTCGAGAATATCCGGGTGGACTCCTGAGGCTCGATCCCGCATTTGCGTATGCCGAGCCTCCTTCCTCATGACCTTTGTCCAGAGTGGAATGCCTCCCCGGCTCCCGGCACATGATCAGTGCATGCTCAGTCACGATATCAGTGCCTGCTCAGCCACGTGATCACTGACGGCACAGTCACGTGATCAGCGCCTCTCAGTCACGTGATCACCGTATGATAAACACGTGATCAGTGAACGACCAGCCACGTGATCACTGCATGCGCAGTCAGGTGGTCAGTTCCTGATCAGCCACCTGATCAGTGCGTGCACAGTCCCCTGATCAGCGCCTGTCAGTCACTGATCACTGCCTGATAAACACGTGATCAGTGCCCGAACAGCCACGTCATCAGTGCATGCGCAGTCACGTGATCAGTGCATGATAGCCACGTGATCAGTGCGTGCACAGTCCCATGATCAGCGCCTGTCAGTCACTGATCATTGCCTGATAAACACGTGATCAGTGCATGATGAGCCATGTGATCAGTGCCTGATCAGCCACGTCATCAGTGCATGCGCAGTCACGTCATCAGTGCATGATAGCCACGTGATCAGTGCATGCTCAGTCACGTGATCTGGACTTGATCAGCCACGTGATCAGTGCCTGCAGAGTCACGTGATCAGGGCCTGCTGAGCTGCGTGATTCCTGCCGGCTCATCTGCATGACAATTGCCATCTGAGCTGCGTGATTCCTGTCGGCTCATCTGCTTGACAATTGCCAGCTGAGCTGCGTGATTCCTGCCTGGTCACGTGCTTGATTATTGCCAGTTGAGCAGCATGATTCGTCACTGCTGAGCTCCATGCTTATTGCCTGCTGATTGCGTGGTTCGTGTCTGCTCAGCTCTTTGAGTATTGCCTCCTGAGGTCCCTGTTCGGTCGCCACCTGCCGGGGACCAGCCCCAACTGATCCAGGGTATTCGAAGGAGAGATGGCCTAGGCGACTATTTATATGCTAATCAGAGATGTCAAGAATAATAGTATGAGGAGAGCTCAGTAGGAAAATTCGGTGGAGAAAAGAGACTGAGTAGCTTGGTTTACGCGGAAGACCAATCAAACTTCAAGACAAGAAGTTTGCACCACTTACGTAGGCCGCAGGCGCCCTCTCGAATAGCGAAAGGTGCCTCACCCTAGACACCTTCTCGAGTGGGTCTTAGCAGCCCAGGCATAATTAGTAAGCGTGGTGGGTTCCGCGCTCCAGATGGAGACTCAGCTGGAAGTTAAAGGGAAGAATGACAAGGAACTTTATGAATTGGAGCTGTAAGTTAACTCTTTGACAGAGAGAGCGAGATGGTGGTGGGGGACAGCCCCCAGTGAAATCAGAGGTGAGAGCACAAAGCAATACAGTAGGCAGACTCTGGTTTTTTGGGGGGAGATGCTCGAGAATATCCGGGTGGACTCCTGAGGCTCGATCCCGCATTTGCGTATGCCGAGCCTCCTTCCTCATGACCTTTGTCCAGAGTGGAATGCCTCCCCGGCTCCCGGCACATGATCAGTGCATGCTCAGTCACGATATCAGTGCCTGCTCAGCCACGTGATCACTGACGGCACAGTCACGTGATCAGCGCCTCTCAGTCACGTGATCACCGTATGATAAACACGTGATCAGTGAACGACCAGCCACGTGATCACTGCATGCGCAGTCAGGTGGTCAGTTCCTGATCAGCCACCTGATCAGTGCGTGCACAGTCCCCTGATCAGCGCCTGTCAGTCACTGATCACTGCCTGATAAACACGTGATCAGTGCCCGAACAGCCACGTCATCAGTGCATGCGCAGTCACGTGATCAGTGCATGATAGCCACGTGATCAGTGCGTGCACAGTCCCATGATCAGCGCCTGTCAGTCACTGATCATTGCCTGATAAACACGTGATCAGTGCATGATGAGCCATGTGATCAGTGCCTGATCAGCCACGTCATCAGTGCATGCGCAGTCACGTCATCAGTGCATGATAGCCACGTGATCAGTGCATGCTCAGTCACGTGATCTGGACTTGATCAGCCACGTGATCAGTGCCTGCAGAGTCACGTGATCAGGGCCTGCTGAGCTGCGTGATTCCTGCCGGCTCATCTGCATGACAATTGCCATCTGAGCTGCGTGATTCCTGTCGGCTCATCTGCTTGACAATTGCCAGCTGAGCTGCGTGATTCCTGCCTGGTCACGTGCTTGATTATTGCCAGTTGAGCAGCATGATTCGTCACTGCTGAGCTCCATGCTTATTGCCTGCTGATTGCGTGGTTCGTGTCTGCTCAGCTCTTTGAGTATTGCCTCCTGAGGTCCCTGTTCGGTCGCCACCTGCCGGGGACCAGCCCCAACTGATCCAGGGTATTCGAAGGAGAGATGGCCTAGGCGACTATTTATATGCTAATCAGAGATGTCAAGAATAATAGTATGAGGAGAGCTCAGTAGGAAAATTCGGTGGAGAAAAGAGACTGAGTAGCTTGGTTTACGCGGAAGACCAATCAAACTTCAAGACAAGAAGTTTGCACCACTTACGTAGGCCGCAGGCGCCCTCTCGAATAGCGAAAGGTGCCTCACCCTAGACACCTTCTCGAGTGGGTCTTAGCAGCCCAGGCATAATTAGTAAGCGTGGTGGGTTCCGCGCTCCAGATGGAGACTCAGCTGGAAGTTAAAGGGAAGAATGACAAGGAACTTTATGAATTGGAGCTGTAAGTTAACTCTTTGACAGAGAGAGCGAGATGGTGGTGGGGGACAGCCCCCAGTGAAATCAGAGGTGAGAGCACAAAGCAATACAGTAGGCAGACTCTGGTTTTTTTGGGGGGAGATGCTCGAGAATATCCGGGTGGACTCCTGAGGCTCGATCCCGCATTTGCGTATGCCGAGCCTCCTTCCTCATGACCTTTGTCCAGAGTGGAATGCCTCCCCGGCTCCCGGCACATGATCAGTGCATGCTCAGTCACGATATCAGTGCCTGCTCAGCCACGTGATCACTGACGGCACAGTCACGTGATCAGCGCCTCTCAGTCACGTGATCACCGTATGATAAACACGTGATCAGTGAACGACCAGCCACGTGATCACTGCATGCGCAGTCAGGTGGTCAGTTCCTGATCAGCCACCTGATCAGTGCGTGCACAGTCCCCTGATCAGCGCCTGTCAGTCACTGATCACTGCCTGATAAACACGTGATCAGTGCCCGAACAGCCACGTCATCAGTGCATGCGCAGTCACGTGATCAGTGCATGATAGCCACGTGATCAGTGCGTGCACAGTCCCATGATCAGCGCCTGTCAGTCACTGATCATTGCCTGATAAACACGTGATCAGTGCATGATGAGCCATGTGATCAGTGCCTGATCAGCCACGTCATCAGTGCATGCGCAGTCACGTCATCAGTGCATGATAGCCACGTGATCAGTGCATGCTCAGTCACGTGATCTGGACTTGATCAGCCACGTGATCAGTGCCTGCAGAGTCACGTGATCAGGGCCTGCTGAGCTGCGTGATTCCTGCCGGCTCATCTGCATGACAATTGCCATCTGAGCTGCGTGATTCCTGTCGGCTCATCTGCTTGACAATTGCCAGCTGAGCTGCGTGATTCCTGCCTGGTCACGTGCTTGATTATTGCCAGTTGAGCAGCATGATTCGTCACTGCTGAGCTCCATGCTTATTGCCTGCTGATTGCGTGGTTCGTGTCTGCTCAGCTCTTTGAGTATTGCCTCCTGAGGTCCCTGTTCGGTCGCCACCTGCCGGGGACCAGCCCCAACTGATCCAGGGTATTCGAAGGAGAGATGGCCTAGGCGACTATTTATATGCTAATCAGAGATGTCAAGAATAATAGTATGAGGAGAGCTCAGTAGGAAAATTCGGTGGAGAAAAGAGACTGAGTAGCTTGGTTTACGCGGAAGACCAATCAAACTTCAAGACAAGAAGTTTGCACCACTTACGTAGGCCGCAGGCGCCCTCTCGAATAGCGAAAGGTGCCTCACCCTAGACACCTTCTCGAGTGGGTCTTAGCAGCCCAGGCATAATTAGTAAGCGTGGTGGGTTCCGCGCTCCAGATGGAGACTCAGCTGGAAGTTAAAGGGAAGAATGACAAGGAACTTTATGAATTGGAGCTGTAAGTTAACTCTTTGACAGAGAGAGCGAGATGGTGGTGGGGGACAGCCCCCAGTGAAATCAGAGGTGAGAGCACAAAGCAATACAGTAGGCAGACTCTGGTTTTTTGGGGGGAGATGCTCGAGAATATCCGGGTGGACTCCTGAGGCTCGATCCCGCATTTGCGTATGCCGAGCCTCCTTCCTCATGACCTTTGTCCAGAGTGGAATGCCTCCCCGGCTCCCGGCACATGATCAGTGCATGCTCAGTCACGATATCAGTGCCTGCTCAGCCACGTGATCACTGACGGCACAGTCACGTGATCAGCGCCTCTCAGTCACGTGATCACCGTATGATAAACACGTGATCAGTGAACGACCAGCCACGTGATCACTGCATGCGCAGTCAGGTGGTCAGTTCCTGATCAGCCACCTGATCAGTGCGTGCACAGTCCCCTGATCAGCGCCTGTCAGTCACTGATCACTGCCTGATAAACACGTGATCAGTGCCCGAACAGCCACGTCATCAGTGCATGCGCAGTCACGTGATCAGTGCATGATAGCCACGTGATCAGTGCGTGCACAGTCCCATGATCAGCGCCTGTCAGTCACTGATCATTGCCTGATAAACACGTGATCAGTGCATGATGAGCCATGTGATCAGTGCCTGATCAGCCACGTCATCAGTGCATGCGCAGTCACGTCATCAGTGCATGATAGCCACGTGATCAGTGCATGCTCAGTCACGTGATCTGGACTTGATCAGCCACGTGATCAGTGCCTGCAGAGTCACGTGATCAGGGCCTGCTGAGCTGCGTGATTCCTGCCGGCTCATCTGCATGACAATTGCCATCTGAGCTGCGTGATTCCTGTCGGCTCATCTGCTTGACAATTGCCAGCTGAGCTGCGTGATTCCTGCCTGGTCACGTGCTTGATTATTGCCAGTTGAGCAGCATGATTCGTCACTGCTGAGCTCCATGCTTATTGCCTGCTGATTGCGTGGTTCGTGTCTGCTCAGCTCTTTGAGTATTGCCTCCTGAGGTCCCTGTTCGGTCGCCACCTGCCGGGGACCAGCCCCAACTGATCCAGGGTATTCGAAGGAGAGATGGCCTAGGCGACTATTTATATGCTAATCAGAGATGTCAAGAATAATAGTATGAGGAGAGCTCAGTAGGAAAATTCGGTGGAGAAAAGAGACTGAGTAGCTTGGTTTACGCGGAAGACCAATCAAACTTCAAGACAAGAAGTTTGCACCACTTACGTAGGCCGCAGGCGCCCTCTCGAATAGCGAAAGGTGCCTCACCCTAGACACCTTCTCGAGTGGGTCTTAGCAGCCCAGGCATAATTAGTAAGCGTGGTGGGTTCCGCGCTCCAGATGGAGACTCAGCTGGAAGTTAAAGGGAAGAATGACAAGGAACTTTATGAATTGGAGCTGTAAGTTAACTCTTTGACAGAGAGAGCGAGATGGTGGTGGGGGACAGCCCCCAGTGAAATCAGAGGTGAGAGCACAAAGCAATACAGTAGGCAGACTCTGGTTTTTTGGGGGGAGATGCTCGAGAATATCCGGGTGGACTCCTGAGGCTCGATCCCGCATTTGCGTATGCCGAGCCTCCTTCCTCATGACCTTTGTCCAGAGTGGAATGCCTCCCCGGCTCCCGGCACATGATCAGTGCATGCTCAGTCACGATATCAGTGCCTGCTCAGCCACGTGATCACTGACGGCACAGTCACGTGATCAGCGCCTCTCAGTCACGTGATCACCGTATGATAAACACGTGATCAGTGAACGACCAGCCACGTGATCACTGCATGCGCGGTCAGGTGGTCAGTTCCTGATCAGCCACCTGATCAGTGCGTGCACAGTCCCCTGATCAGCGCCTGTCAGTCACTGATCACTGCCTGATAAACACGTGATCAGTGCCCGAACAGCCACGTCATCAGTGCATGCGCAGTCACGTGATCAGTGCATGATAGCCACGTGATCAGTGCGTGCACAGTCCCATGATCAGCGCCTGTCAGTCACTGATCATTGCCTGATAAACACGTGATCAGTGCATGATGAGCCATGTGATCAGTGCCTGATCAGCCACGTCATCAGTGCATGCGCAGTCACGTCATCAGTGCATGATAGCCACGTGATCAGTGCATGCTCAGTCACGTGATCTGGACTTGATCAGCCACGTGATCAGTGCCTGCAGAGTCACGTGATCAGGGCCTGCTGAGCTGCGTGATTCCTGCCGGCTCATCTGCATGACAATTGCCATCTGAGCTGCGTGATTCCTGTCGGCTCATCTGCTTGACAATTGCCAGCTGAGCTGCGTGATTCCTGCCTGGTCACGTGCTTGATTATTGCCAGTTGAGCAGCATGATTCGTCACTGCTGAGCTCCATGCTTATTGCCTGCTGATTGCGTGGTTCGTGTCTGCTCAGCTCTTTGAGTATTGCCTCCTGAGGTCCCTGTTCGGTCGCCACCTGCCGGGGACCAGCCCCAACTGATCCAGGGTATTCGAAGGAGAGATGGCCTAGGCGACTATTTATATGCTAATCAGAGATGTCAAGAATAATAGTATGAGGAGAGCTCAGTAGGAAAATTCGGTGGAGAAAAGAGACTGAGTAGCTTGGTTTACGCGGAAGACCAATCAAACTTCAAGACAAGAAGTTTGCACCACTTACGTAGGCCGCAGGCGCCCTCTCGAATAGCGAAAGGTGCCTCACCCTAGACACCTTCTCGAGTGGGTCTTAGCAGCCCAGGCATAATTAGTAAGCGTGGTGGGTTCCGCGCTCCAGATGGAGACTCAGCTGGAAGTTAAAGGGAAGAATGACAAGGAACTTTATGAATTGGAGCTGTAAGTTAACTCTTTGACAGAGAGAGCGAGATGGTGGTGGGGGACAGCCCCCAGTGAAATCAGAGGTGAGAGCACAAAGCAATACAGTAGGCAGACTCTGGTTTTTTTGGGGGGAGATGCTCGAGAATATCCGGGTGGACTCCTGAGGCTCGATCCCGCATTTGCGTATGCCGAGCCTCCTTCCTCATGACCTTTGTCCAGAGTGGAATGCCTCCCCGGCTCCCGGCACATGATCAGTGCATGCTCAGTCACGATATCAGTGCCTGCTCAGCCACGTGATCACTGACGGCACAGTCACGTGATCAGCGCCTCTCAGTCACGTGATCACCGTATGATAAACACGTGATCAGTGAACGACCAGCCACGTGATCACTGCATGCGCAGTCAGGTGGTCAGTTCCTGATCAGCCACCTGATCAGTGCGTGCACAGTCCCCTGATCAGCGCCTGTCAGTCACTGATCACTGCCTGATAAACACGTGATCAGTGCCCGAACAGCCACGTCATCAGTGCATGCGCAGTCACGTGATCAGTGCATGATAGCCACGTGATCAGTGCGTGCACAGTCCCATGATCAGCGCCTGTCAGTCACTGATCATTGCCTGATAAACACGTGATCAGTGCATGATGAGCCATGTGATCAGTGCCTGATCAGCCACGTCATCAGTGCATGCGCAGTCACGTCATCAGTGCATGATAGCCACGTGATCAGTGCATGCTCAGTCACGTGATCTGGACTTGATCAGCCACGTGATCAGTGCCTGCAGAGTCACGTGATCAGGGCCTGCTGAGCTGCGTGATTCCTGCCGGCTCATCTGCATGACAATTGCCATCTGAGCTGCGTGATTCCTGTCGGCTCATCTGCTTGACAATTGCCAGCTGAGCTGCGTGATTCCTGCCTGGTCACGTGCTTGATTATTGCCAGTTGAGCAGCATGATTCGTCACTGCTGAGCTCCATGCTTATTGCCTGCTGATTGCGTGGTTCGTGTCTGCTCAGCTCTTTGAGTATTGCCTCCTGAGGTCCCTGTTCGGTCGCCACCTGCCGGGGACCAGCCCCAACTGATCCAGGGTATTCGAAGGAGAGATGGCCTAGGCGACTATTTATATGCTAATCAGAGATGTCAAGAATAATAGTATGAGGAGAGCTCAGTAGGAAAATTCGGTGGAGAAAAGAGACTGAGTAGCTTGGTTTACGCGGAAGACCAATCAAACTTCAAGACAAGAAGTTTGCACCACTTACGTAGGCCGCAGGCGCCCTCTCGAATAGCGAAAGGTGCCTCACCCTAGACACCTTCTCGAGTGGGTCTTAGCAGCCCAGGCATAATTAGTAAGCGTGGTGGGTTCCGCGCTCCAGATGGAGACTCAGCTGGAAGTTAAAGGGAAGAATGACAAGGAACTTTATGAATTGGAGCTGTAAGTTAACTCTTTGACAGAGAGAGCGAGATGGTGGTGGGGGACAGCCCCCAGTGAAATCAGAGGTGAGAGCACAAAGCAATACAGTAGGCAGACTCTGGTTTTTTTGGGGGAGATGCTCGAGAATATCCGGGTGGACTCCTGAGGCTCGATCCCGCATTTGCGTATGCCGAGCCTCCTTCCTCATGACCTTTGTCCAGAGTGGAATGCCTCCCCGGCTCCCGGCACATGATCAGTGCATGCTCAGTCACGATATCAGTGCCTGCTCAGCCACGTGATCACTGACGGCACAGTCACGTGATCAGCGCCTCTCAGTCACGTGATCACCGTATGATAAACACGTGATCAGTGAACGACCAGCCACGTGATCACTGCATGCGCGGTCAGGTGGTCAGTTCCTGATCAGCCACCTGATCAGTGCGTGCACAGTCCCCTGATCAGCGCCTGTCAGTCACTGATCACTGCCTGATAAACACGTGATCAGTGCCCGAACAGCCACGTCATCAGTGCATGCGCAGTCACGTGATCAGTGCATGATAGCCACGTGATCAGTGCGTGCACAGTCCCATGATCAGCGCCTGTCAGTCACTGATCATTGCCTGATAAACACGTGATCAGTGCATGATGAGCCATGTGATCAGTGCCTGATCAGCCACGTCATCAGTGCATGCGCAGTCACGTCATCAGTGCATGATAGCCACGTGATCAGTGCATGCTCAGTCACGTGATCTGGACTTGATCAGCCACGTGATCAGTGCCTGCAGAGTCACGTGATCAGGGCCTGCTGAGCTGCGTGATTCCTGCCGGCTCATCTGCATGACAATTGCCATCTGAGCTGCGTGATTCCTGTCGGCTCATCTGCTTGACAATTGCCAGCTGAGCTGCGTGATTCCTGCCTGGTCACGTGCTTGATTATTGCCAGTTGAGCAGCATGATTCGTCACTGCTGAGCTCCATGCTTATTGCCTGCTGATTGCGTGGTTCGTGTCTGCTCAGCTCTTTGAGTATTGCCTCCTGAGGTCCCTGTTCGGTCGCCACCTGCCGGGGACCAGCCCCAACTGATCCAGGGTATTCGAAGGAGAGATGGCCTAGGCGACTATTTATATGCTAATCAGAGATGTCAAGAATAATAGTATGAGGAGAGCTCAGTAGGAAAATTCGGTGGAGAAAAGAGACTGAGTAGCTTGGTTTACGCGGAAGACCAATCAAACTTCAAGACAAGAAGTTTGCACCACTTACGTAGGCCGCAGGCGCCCTCTCGAATAGCGAAAGGTGCCTCACCCTAGACACCTTCTCGAGTGGGTCTTAGCAGCCCAGGCATAATTAGTAAGCGTGGTGGGTTCCGCGCTCCAGATGGAGACTCAGCTGGAAGTTAAAGGGAAGAATGACAAGGAACTTTATGAATTGGAGCTGTAAGTTAACTCTTTGACAGAGAGAGCGAGATGGTGGTGGGGGACAGCCCCCAGTGAAATCAGAGGTGAGAGCACAAAGCAATACAGTAGGCAGACTCTGGTTTTTTTGGGGGGAGATGCTCGAGAATATCCGGGTGGACTCCTGAGGCTCGATCCCGCATTTGCGTATGCCGAGCCTCCTTCCTCATGACCTTTGTCCAGAGTGGAATGCCTCCCCGGCTCCCGGCACATGATCAGTGCATGCTCAGTCACGATATCAGTGCCTGCTCAGCCACGTGATCACTGACGGCACAGTCACGTGATCAGCGCCTCTCAGTCACGTGATCACCGTATGATAAACACGTGATCAGTGAACGACCAGCCACGTGATCACTGCATGCGCGGTCAGGTGGTCAGTTCCTGATCAGCCACCTGATCAGTGCGTGCACAGTCCCCTGATCAGCGCCTGTCAGTCACTGATCACTGCCTGATAAACACGTGATCAGTGCCCGAACAGCCACGTCATCAGTGCATGCGCAGTCACGTGATCAGTGCATGATAGCCACGTGATCAGTGCGTGCACAGTCCCATGATCAGCGCCTGTCAGTCACTGATCATTGCCTGATAAACACGTGATCAGTGCATGATGAGCCATGTGATCAGTGCCCGATCAGCCACGTCATCAGTGCATGCGCAGTCACGTCATCAGTGCATGATAGCCACGTGATCAGTGCATGCTCAGTCACGTGATCTGGACTTGATCAGCCACGTGATCAGTGCCTGCAGAGTCACGTGATCAGGGCCTGCTGAGCTGCGTGATTCCTGCCGGCTCATCTGCATGACAATTGCCATCTGAGCTGCGTGATTCCTGTCGGCTCATCTGCTTGACAATTGCCAGCTGAGCTGCGTGATTCCTGCCTGGTCACGTGCTTGATTATTGCCAGTTGAGCAGCATGATTCGTCACTGCTGAGCTCCATGCTTATTGCCTGCTGATTGCGTGGTTCGTGTCTGCTCAGCTCTTTGAGTATTGCCTCCTGAGGTCCCTGTTCGGTCGCCACCTGCCGGGGACCAGCCCCAACTGATCCAGGGTATTCGAAGGAGAGATGGCCTAGGCGACTATTTATATGCTAATCAGAGATGTCAAGAATAATAGTATGAGGAGAGCTCAGTAGGAAAATTCGGTGGAGAAAAGAGACTGAGTAGCTTGGTTTACGCGGAAGACCAATCAAACTTCAAGACAAGAAGTTTGCACCACTTACGTAGGCCGCAGGCGCCCTCTCGAATAGCGAAAGGTGCCTCACCCTAGACACCTTCTCGAGTGGGTCTTAGCAGCCCAGGCATAATTAGTAAGCGTGGTGGGTTCCGCGCTCCAGATGGAGACTCAGCTGGAAGTTAAAGGGAAGAATGACAAGGAACTTTATGAATTGGAGCTGTAAGTTAACTCTTTGACAGAGAGAGCGAGATGGTGGTGGGGGACAGCCCCCAGTGAAATCAGAGGTGAGAGCACAAAGCAATACAGTAGGCAGACTCTGGTTTTTTTGGGGGAGATGCTCGAGAATATCCGGGTGGACTCCTGAGGCTCGATCCCGCATTTGCGTATGCCGAGCCTCCTTCCTCATGACCTTTGTCCAGAGTGGAATGCCTCCCCGGCTCCCGGCACATGATCAGTGCATGCTCAGTCACGATATCAGTGCCTGCTCAGCCACGTGATCACTGACGGCACAGTCACGTGATCAGCGCCTCTCAGTCACGTGATCACCGTATGATAAACACGTGATCAGTGAACGACCAGCCACGTGATCACTGCATGCGCAGTCAGGTGGTCAGTTCCTGATCAGCCACCTGATCAGTGCGTGCACAGTCCCCTGATCAGCGCCTGTCAGTCACTGATCACTGCCTGATAAACACGTGATCAGTGCCCGAACAGCCACGTCATCAGTGCATGCGCAGTCACGTGATCAGTGCATGATAGCCACGTGATCAGTGCGTGCACAGTCCCATGATCAGCGCCTGTCAGTCACTGATCATTGCCTGATAAACACGTGATCAGTGCATGATGAGCCATGTGATCAGTGCCCGATCAGCCACGTCATCAGTGCATGCGCAGTCACGTCATCAGTGCATGATAGCCACGTGATCAGTGCATGCTCAGTCACGTGATCTGGACTTGATCAGCCACGTGATCAGTGCCTGCAGAGTCACGTGATCAGGGCCTGCTGAGCTGCGTGATTCCTGCCGGCTCATCTGCATGACAATTGCCATCTGAGCTGCGTGATTCCTGTCGGCTCATCTGCTTGACAATTGCCAGCTGAGCTGCGTGATTCCTGCCTGGTCACGTGCTTGATTATTGCCAGTTGAGCAGCATGATTCGTCACTGCTGAGCTCCATGCTTATTGCCTGCTGATTGCGTGGTTCGTGTCTGCTCAGCTCTTTGAGTATTGCCTCCTGAGGTCCCTGTTCGGTCGCCACCTGCCGGGGACCAGCCCCAACTGATCCAGGGTATTCGAAGGAGAGATGGCCTAGGCGACTATTTATATGCTAATCAGAGATGTCAAGAATAATAGTATGAGGAGAGCTCAGTAGGAAAATTCGGTGGAGAAAAGAGACTGAGTAGCTTGGTTTACGCGGAAGACCAATCAAACTTCAAGACAAGAAGTTTGCACCACTTACGTAGGCCGCAGGCGCCCTCTCGAATAGCGAAAGGTGCCTCACCCTAGACACCTTCTCGAGTGGGTCTTAGCAGCCCAGGCATAATTAGTAAGCGTGGTGGGTTCCGCGCTCCAGATGGAGACTCAGCTGGAAGTTAAAGGGAAGAATGACAAGGAACTTTATGAATTGGAGCTGTAAGTTAACTCTTTGACAGAGAGAGCGAGATGGTGGTGGGGGACAGCCCCCAGTGAAATCAGAGGTGAGAGCACAAAGCAATACAGTAGGCAGACTCCGGTTTTTTTGGGGGAGATGCTCGAGAATATCCGGGTGGACTCCTGAGGCTCGATCCCGCATTTGCGTATGCCGAGCCTCCTTCCTCATGACCTTTGTCCAGAGTGGAATGCCTCCCCGGCTCCCGGCACATGATCAGTGCATGCTCAGTCACGATATCAGTGCCTGCTCAGCCACGTGATCACTGACGGCACAGTCACGTGATCAGCGCCTCTCAGTCACGTGATCACCGTATGATAAACACGTGATCAGTGAACGACCAGCCACGTGATCACTGCATGCGCGGTCAGGTGGTCAGTTCCTGATCAGCCACCTGATCAGTGCGTGCACAGTCCCCTGATCAGCGCCTGTCAGTCACTGATCACTGCCTGATAAACACGTGATCAGTGCCCGAACAGCCACGTCATCAGTGCATGCGCAGTCACGTGATCAGTGCATGAT
The DNA here is from genome assembly GCF_032452875.1 of Bos javanicus. Taxonomy (NCBI): domain Eukaryota; kingdom Metazoa; phylum Chordata; class Mammalia; order Artiodactyla; family Bovidae; genus Bos; species Bos javanicus. The sequence goes on along the minus strand of NW_026894062.1, from coordinate 51,604 downwards.
AGCCACGTGATCAGTGCGTGCACAGTCCCATGATCAGCGCCTGTCAGTCACTGATCATTGCCTGATAAACACGTGATCAGTGCATGATGAGCCATGTGATCAGTGCCTGATCAGCCACGTCATCAGTGCATGCGCAGTCACGTCATCAGTGCATGATAGCCACGTGATCAGTGCATGCTCAGTCACGTGATCTGGACTTGATCAGCCACGTGATCAGTGCCTGCAGAGTCACGTGATCAGGGCCTGCTGAGCTGCGTGATTCCTGCCGGCTCATCTGCATGACAATTGCCATCTGAGCTGCGTGATTCCTGTCGGCTCATCTGCTTGACAATTGCCAGCTGAGCTGCGTGATTCCTGCCTGGTCACGTGCTTGATTATTGCCAGTTGAGCAGCATGATTCGTCACTGCTGAGCTCCATGCTTATTGCCTGCTGATTGCGTGGTTCGTGTCTGCTCAGCTCTTTGAGTATTGCCTCCTGAGGTCCCTGTTCGGTCGCCACCTGCCGGGGACCAGCCCCAACTGATCCAGGGTATTCGAAGGAGAGATGGCCTAGGCGACTATTTATATGCTAATCAGAGATGTCAAGAATAATAGTATGAGGAGAGCTCAGTAGGAAAATTCGGTGGAGAAAAGAGACTGAGTAGCTTGGTTTACGCGGAAGACCAATCAAACTTCAAGACAAGAAGTTTGCACCACTTACGTAGGCCGCAGGCGCCCTCTCGAATAGCGAAAGGTGCCTCACCCTAGACACCTTCTCGAGTGGGTCTTAGCAGCCCAGGCATAATTAGTAAGCGTGGTGGGTTCCGCGCTCCAGATGGAGACTCAGCTGGAAGTTAAAGGGAAGAATGACAAGGAACTTTATGAATTGGAGCTGTAAGTTAACTCTTTGACAGAGAGAGCGAGATGGTGGTGGGGGACAGCCCCCAGTGAAATCAGAGGTGAGAGCACAAAGCAATACAGTAGGCAGACTCCGGTTTTTTGGGGGAGATGCTCGAGAATATCCGGGTGGACTCCTGAGGCTCGATCCCGCATTTGCGTATGCCGAGCCTCCTTCCTCATGACCTTTGTCCAGAGTGGAATGCCTCCCCGGCTCCCGGCACATGATCAGTGCATGCTCAGTCACGATATCAGTGCCTGCTCAGCCACGTGATCACTGACGGCACAGTCACGTGATCAGCGCCTCTCAGTCACGTGATCACCGTATGATAAACACGTGATCAGTGAACGACCAGCCACGTGATCACTGCATGCGCAGTCAGGTGGTCAGTTCCTGATCAGCCACCTGATCAGTGCGTGCACAGTCCCCTGATCAGCGCCTGTCAGTCACTGATCACTGCCTGATAAACACGTGATCAGTGCCCGAACAGCCACGTCATCAGTGCATGCGCAGTCACGTGATCAGTGCATGATAGCCACGTGATCAGTGCGTGCACAGTCCCATGATCAGCGCCTGTCAGTCACTGATCATTGCCTGATAAACACGTGATCAGTGCATGATGAGCCATGTGATCAGTGCCTGATCAGCCACGTCATCAGTGCATGCGCAGTCACGTCATCAGTGCATGATAGCCACGTGATCAGTGCATGCTCAGTCACGTGATCTGGACTTGATCAGCCACGTGATCAGTGCCTGCAGAGTCACGTGATCAGGGCCTGCTGAGCTGCGTGATTCCTGCCGGCTCATCTGCATGACAATTGCCATCTGAGCTGCGTGATTCCTGTCGGCTCATCTGCTTGACAATTGCCAGCTGAGCTGCGTGATTCCTGCCTGGTCACGTGCTTGATTATTGCCAGTTGAGCAGCATGATTCGTCACTGCTGAGCTCCATGCTTATTGCCTGCTGATTGCGTGGTTCGTGTCTGCTCAGCTCTTTGAGTATTGCCTCCTGAGGTCCCTGTTCGGTCGCCACCTGCCGGGGACCAGCCCCAACTGATCCAGGGTATTCGAAGGAGAGATGGCCTAGGCGACTATTTATATGCTAATCAGAGATGTCAAGAATAATAGTATGAGGAGAGCTCAGTAGGAAAATTCGGTGGAGAAAAGAGACTGAGTAGCTTGGTTTACGCGGAAGACCAATCAAACTTCAAGACAAGAAGTTTGCACCACTTACGTAGGCCGCAGGCGCCCTCTCGAATAGCGAAAGGTGCCTCACCCTAGACACCTTCTCGAGTGGGTCTTAGCAGCCCAGGCATAATTAGTAAGCGTGGTGGGTTCCGCGCTCCAGATGGAGACTCAGCTGGAAGTTAAAGGGAAGAATGACAAGGAACTTTATGAATTGGAGCTGTAAGTTAACTCTTTGACAGAGAGAGCGAGATGGTGGTGGGGGACAGCCCCCAGTGAAATCAGAGGTGAGAGCACAAAGCAATACAGTAGGCAGACTCTGGTTTTTGGGGGGAGATGCTCGAGAATATCCGGGTGGACTCCTGAGGCTCGATCCCGCATTTGCGTATGCCGAGCCTCCTTCCTCATGACCTTTGTCCAGAGTGGAATGCCTCCCCGGCTCCCGGCACATGATCAGTGCATGCTCAGTCACGATATCAGTGCCTGCTCAGCCACGTGATCACTGACGGCACAGTCACGTGATCAGCGCCTCTCAGTCACGTGATCACCGTATGATAAACACGTGATCAGTGAACGACCAGCCACGTGATCACTGCATGCGCAGTCAGGTGGTCAGTTCCTGATCAGCCACCTGATCAGTGCGTGCACAGTCCCCTGATCAGCGCCTGTCAGTCACTGATCACTGCCTGATAAACACGTGATCAGTGCCCGAACAGCCACGTCATCAGTGCATGCGCAGTCACGTGATCAGTGCATGATAGCCACGTGATCAGTGCGTGCACAGTCCCATGATCAGCGCCTGTCAGTCACTGATCATTGCCTGATAAACACGTGATCAGTGCATGATGAGCCATGTGATCAGTGCCTGATCAGCCACGTCATCAGTGCATGCGCAGTCACGTCATCAGTGCATGATAGCCACGTGATCAGTGCATGCTCAGTCACGTGATCTGGACTTGATCAGCCACGTGATCAGTGCCTGCAGAGTCACGTGATCAGGGCCTGCTGAGCTGCGTGATTCCTGCCGGCTCATCTGCATGACAATTGCCATCTGAGCTGCGTGATTCCTGTCGGCTCATCTGCTTGACAATTGCCAGCTGAGCTGCGTGATTCCTGCCTGGTCACGTGCTTGATTATTGCCAGTTGAGCAGCATGATTCGTCACTGCTGAGCTCCATGCTTATTGCCTGCTGATTGCGTGGTTCGTGTCTGCTCAGCTCTTTGAGTATTGCCTCCTGAGGTCCCTGTTCGGTCGCCACCTGCCGGGGACCAGCCCCAACTGATCCAGGGTATTCGAAGGAGAGATGGCCTAGGCGACTATTTATATGCTAATCAGAGATGTCAAGAATAATAGTATGAGGAGAGCTCAGTAGGAAAATTCGGTGGAGAAAAGAGACTGAGTAGCTTGGTTTACGCGGAAGACCAATCAAACTTCAAGACAAGAAGTTTGCACCACTTACGTAGGCCGCAGGCGCCCTCTCGAATAGCGAAAGGTGCCTCACCCTAGACACCTTCTCGAGTGGGTCTTAGCAGCCCAGGCATAATTAGTAAGCGTGGTGGGTTCCGCGCTCCAGATGGAGACTCAGCTGGAAGTTAAAGGGAAGAATGACAAGGAACTTTATGAATTGGAGCTGTAAGTTAACTCTTTGACAGAGAGAGCGAGATGGTGGTGGGGGACAGCCCCCAGTGAAATCAGAGGTGAGAGCACAAAGCAATACAGTAGGCAGACTCTGGTTTTTTTGGGGGAGATGCTCGAGAATATCCGGGTGGACTCCTGAGGCTCGATCCCGCATTTGCGTATGCCGAGCCTCCTTCCTCATGACCTTTGTCCAGAGTGGAATGCCTCCCCGGCTCCCGGCACATGATCAGTGCATGCTCAGTCACGATATCAGTGCCTGCTCAGCCACGTGATCACTGACGGCACAGTCACGTGATCAGCGCCTCTCAGTCACGTGATCACCGTATGATAAACACGTGATCAGTGAACGACCAGCCACGTGATCACTGCATGCGCAGTCAGGTGGTCAGTTCCTGATCAGCCACCTGATCAGTGCGTGCACAGTCCCCTGATCAGCGCCTGTCAGTCACTGATCACTGCCTGATAAACACGTGATCAGTGCCCGAACAGCCACGTCATCAGTGCATGCGCAGTCACGTGATCAGTGCATGATAGCCACGTGATCAGTGCGTGCACAGTCCCATGATCAGCGCCTGTCAGTCACTGATCATTGCCTGATAAACACGTGATCAGTGCATGATGAGCCATGTGATCAGTGCCTGATCAGCCACGTCATCAGTGCATGCGCAGTCACGTCATCAGTGCATGATAGCCACGTGATCAGTGCATGCTCAGTCACGTGATCTGGACTTGATCAGCCACGTGATCAGTGCCTGCAGAGTCACGTGATCAGGGCCTGCTGAGCTGCGTGATTCCTGCCGGCTCATCTGCATGACAATTGCCATCTGAGCTGCGTGATTCCTGTCGGCTCATCTGCTTGACAATTGCCAGCTGAGCTGCGTGATTCCTGCCTGGTCACGTGCTTGATTATTGCCAGTTGAGCAGCATGATTCGTCACTGCTGAGCTCCATGCTTATTGCCTGCTGATTGCGTGGTTCGTGTCTGCTCAGCTCTTTGAGTATTGCCTCCTGAGGTCCCTGTTCGGTCGCCACCTGCCGGGGACCAGCCCCAACTGATCCAGGGTATTCGAAGGAGAGATGGCCTAGGCGACTATTTATATGCTAATCAGAGATGTCAAGAATAATAGTATGAGGAGAGCTCAGTAGGAAAATTCGGTGGAGAAAAGAGACTGAGTAGCTTGGTTTACGCGGAAGACCAATCAAACTTCAAGACAAGAAGTTTGCACCACTTACGTAGGCCGCAGGCGCCCTCTCGAATAGCGAAAGGTGCCTCACCCTAGACACCTTCTCGAGTGGGTCTTAGCAGCCCAGGCATAATTAGTAAGCGTGGTGGGTTCCGCGCTCCAGATGGAGACTCAGCTGGAAGTTAAAGGGAAGAATGACAAGGAACTTTATGAATTGGAGCTGTAAGTTAACTCTTTGACAGAGAGAGCGAGATGGTGGTGGGGGACAGCCCCCAGTGAAATCAGAGGTGAGAGCACAAAGCAATACAGTAGGCAGACTCTGGTTTTTTTGGGGGGAGATGCTCGAGAATATCCGGGTGGACTCCTGAGGCTCGATCCCGCATTTGCGTATGCCGAGCCTCCTTCCTCATGACCTTTGTCCAGAGTGGAATGCCTCCCCGGCTCCCGGCACATGATCAGTGCATGCTCAGTCACGATATCAGTGCCTGCTCAGCCACGTGATCACTGACGGCACAGTCACGTGATCAGCGCCTCTCAGTCACGTGATCACCGTATGATAAACACGTGATCAGTGAACGACCAGCCACGTGATCACTGCATGCGCGGTCAGGTGGTCAGTTCCTGATCAGCCACCTGATCAGTGCGTGCACAGTCCCCTGATCAGCGCCTGTCAGTCACTGATCACTGCCTGATAAACACGTGATCAGTGCCCGAACAGCCACGTCATCAGTGCATGCGCAGTCACGTGATCAGTGCATGATAGCCACGTGATCAGTGCGTGCACAGTCCCATGATCAGCGCCTGTCAGTCACTGATCATTGCCTGATAAACACGTGATCAGTGCATGATGAGCCATGTGATCAGTGCCTGATCAGCCACGTCATCAGTGCATGCGCAGTCACGTCATCAGTGCATGATAGCCACGTGATCAGTGCATGCTCAGTCACGTGATCTGGACTTGATCAGCCACGTGATCAGTGCCTGCAGAGTCACGTGATCAGGGCCTGCTGAGCTGCGTGATTCCTGCCGGCTCATCTGCATGACAATTGCCATCTGAGCTGCGTGATTCCTGTCGGCTCATCTGCTTGACAATTGCCAGCTGAGCTGCGTGATTCCTGCCTGGTCACGTGCTTGATTATTGCCAGTTGAGCAGCATGATTCGTCACTGCTGAGCTCCATGCTTATTGCCTGCTGATTGCGTGGTTCGTGTCTGCTCAGCTCTTTGAGTATTGCCTCCTGAGGTCCCTGTTCGGTCGCCACCTGCCGGGGACCAGCCCCAACTGATCCAGGGTATTCGAAGGAGAGATGGCCTAGGCGACTATTTATATGCTAATCAGAGATGTCAAGAATAATAGTATGAGGAGAGCTCAGTAGGAAAATTCGGTGGAGAAAAGAGACTGAGTAGCTTGGTTTACGCGGAAGACCAATCAAACTTCAAGACAAGAAGTTTGCACCACTTACGTAGGCCGCAGGCGCCCTCTCGAATAGCGAAAGGTGCCTCACCCTAGACACCTTCTCGAGTGGGTCTTAGCAGCCCAGGCATAATTAGTAAGCGTGGTGGGTTCCGCGCTCCAGATGGAGACTCAGCTGGAAGTTAAAGGGAAGAATGACAAGGAACTTTATGAATTGGAGCTGTAAGTTAACTCTTTGACAGAGAGAGCGAGATGGTGGTGGGGGACAGCCCCCAGTGAAATCAGAGGTGAGAGCACAAAGCAATACAGTAGGCAGACTCTGGTTTTTTTGGGGGAGATGCTCGAGAATATCCGGGTGGACTCCTGAGGCTCGATCCCGCATTTGCGTATGCCGAGCCTCCTTCCTCATGACCTTTGTCCAGAGTGGAATGCCTCCCCGGCTCCCGGCACATGATCAGTGCATGCTCAGTCACGATATCAGTGCCTGCTCAGCCACGTGATCACTGACGGCACAGTCACGTGATCAGCGCCTCTCAGTCACGTGATCACCGTATGATAAACACGTGATCAGTGAACGACCAGCCACGTGATCACTGCATGCGCAGTCAGGTGGTCAGTTCCTGATCAGCCACCTGATCAGTGCGTGCACAGTCCCCTGATCAGCGCCTGTCAGTCACTGATCACTGCCTGATAAACACGTGATCAGTGCCCGAACAGCCACGTCATCAGTGCATGCGCAGTCACGTGATCAGTGCATGATAGCCACGTGATCAGTGCGTGCACAGTCCCATGATCAGCGCCTGTCAGTCACTGATCATTGCCTGATAAACACGTGATCAGTGCATGATGAGCCATGTGATCAGTGCCTGATCAGCCACGTCATCAGTGCATGCGCAGTCACGTCATCAGTGCATGATAGCCACGTGATCAGTGCATGCTCAGTCACGTGATCTGGACTTGATCAGCCACGTGATCAGTGCCTGCAGAGTCACGTGATCAGGGCCTGCTGAGCTGCGTGATTCCTGCCGGCTCATCTGCATGACAATTGCCATCTGAGCTGCGTGATTCCTGTCGGCTCATCTGCTTGACAATTGCCAGCTGAGCTGCGTGATTCCTGCCTGGTCACGTGCTTGATTATTGCCAGTTGAGCAGCATGATTCGTCACTGCTGAGCTCCATGCTTATTGCCTGCTGATTGCGTGGTTCGTGTCTGCTCAGCTCTTTGAGTATTGCCTCCTGAGGTCCCTGTTCGGTCGCCACCTGCCGGGGACCAGCCCCAACTGATCCAGGGTATTCGAAGGAGAGATGGCCTAGGCGACTATTTATATGCTAATCAGAGATGTCAAGAATAATAGTATGAGGAGAGCTCAGTAGGAAAATTCGGTGGAGAAAAGAGACTGAGTAGCTTGGTTTACGCGGAAGACCAATCAAACTTCAAGACAAGAAGTTTGCACCACTTACGTAGGCCGCAGGCGCCCTCTCGAATAGCGAAAGGTGCCTCACCCTAGACACCTTCTCGAGTGGGTCTTAGCAGCCCAGGCATAATTAGTAAGCGTGGTGGGTTCCGCGCTCCAGATGGAGACTCAGCTGGAAGTTAAAGGGAAGAATGACAAGGAACTTTATGAATTGGAGCTGTAAGTTAACTCTTTGACAGAGAGAGCGAGATGGTGGTGGGGGACAGCCCCCAGTGAAATCAGAGGTGAGAGCACAAAGCAATACAGTAGGCAGACTCTGGTTTTTTTGGGGGAGATGCTCGAGAATATCCGGGTGGACTCCTGAGGCTCGATCCCGCATTTGCGTATGCCGAGCCTCCTTCCTCATGACCTTTGTCCAGAGTGGAATGCCTCCCCGGCTCCCGGCACATGATCAGTGCATGCTCAGTCACGATATCAGTGCCTGCTCAGCCACGTGATCACTGACGGCACAGTCACGTGATCAGCGCCTCTCAGTCACGTGATCACCGTATGATAAACACGTGATCAGTGAACGACCAGCCACGTGATCACTGCATGCGCGGTCAGGTGGTCAGTTCCTGATCAGCCACCTGATCAGTGCGTGCACAGTCCCCTGATCAGCGCCTGTCAGTCACTGATCACTGCCTGATAAACACGTGATCAGTGCCCGAACAGCCACGTCATCAGTGCATGCGCAGTCACGTGATCAGTGCATGATAGCCACGTGATCAGTGCGTGCACAGTCCCATGATCAGCGCCTGTCAGTCACTGATCATTGCCTGATAAACACGTGATCAGTGCATGATGAGCCATGTGATCAGTGCCTGATCAGCCACGTCATCAGTGCATGCGCAGTCACGTCATCAGTGCATGATAGCCACGTGATCAGTGCATGCTCAGTCACGTGATCTGGACTTGATCAGCCACGTGATCAGTGCCTGCAGAGTCACGTGATCAGGGCCTGCTGAGCTGCGTGATTCCTGCCGGCTCATCTGCATGACAATTGCCATCTGAGCTGCGTGATTCCTGTCGGCTCATCTGCTTGACAATTGCCAGCTGAGCTGCGTGATTCCTGCCTGGTCACGTGCTTGATTATTGCCAGTTGAGCAGCATGATTCGTCACTGCTGAGCTCCATGCTTATTGCCTGCTGATTGCGTGGTTCGTGTCTGCTCAGCTCTTTGAGTATTGCCTCCTGAGGTCCCTGTTCGGTCGCCACCTGCCGGGGACCAGCCCCAACTGATCCAGGGTATTCGAAGGAGAGATGGCCTAGGCGACTATTTATATGCTAATCAGAGATGTCAAGAATAATAGTATGAGGAGAGCTCAGTAGGAAAATTCGGTGGAGAAAAGAGACTGAGTAGCTTGGTTTACGCGGAAGACCAATCAAACTTCAAGACAAGAAGTTTGCACCACTTACGTAGGCCGCAGGCGCCCTCTCGAATAGCGAAAGGTGCCTCACCCTAGACACCTTCTCGAGTGGGTCTTAGCAGCCCAGGCATAATTAGTAAGCGTGGTGGGTTCCGCGCTCCAGATGGAGACTCAGCTGGAAGTTAAAGGGAAGAATGACAAGGAACTTTATGAATTGGAGCTGTAAGTTAACTCTTTGACAGAGAGAGCGAGATGGTGGTGGGGGACAGCCCCCAGTGAAATCAGAGGTGAGAGCACAAAGCAATACAGTAGGCAGACTCTGGTTTTTTTGGGGGAGATGCTCGAGAATATCCGGGTGGACTCCTGAGGCTCGATCCCGCATTTGCGTATGCCGAGCCTCCTTCCTCATGACCTTTGTCCAGAGTGGAATGCCTCCCCGGCTCCCGGCACATGATCAGTGCATGCTCAGTCACGATATCAGTGCCTGCTCAGCCACGTGATCACTGACGGCACAGTCACGTGATCAGCGCCTCTCAGTCACGTGATCACCGTATGATAAACACGTGATCAGTGAACGACCAGCCACGTGATCACTGCATGCGCGGTCAGGTGGTCAGTTCCTGATCAGCCACCTGATCAGTGCGTGCACAGTCCCCTGATCAGCGCCTGTCAGTCACTGATCACTGCCTGATAAACACGTGATCAGTGCCCGAACAGCCACGTCATCAGTGCATGCGCAGTCACGTGATCAGTGCATGATAGCCACGTGATCAGTGCGTGCACAGTCCCATGATCAGCGCCTGTCAGTCACTGATCATTGCCTGATAAACACGTGATCAGTGCATGATGAGCCATGTGATCAGTGCCTGATCAGCCACGTCATCAGTGCATGCGCAGTCACGTCATCAGTGCATGATAGCCACGTGATCAGTGCATGCTCAGTCACGTGATCTGGACTTGATCAGCCACGTGATCAGTGCCTGCAGAGTCACGTGATCAGGGCCTGCTGAGCTGCGTGATTCCTGCCGGCTCATCTGCATGACAATTGCCATCTGAGCTGCGTGATTCCTGTCGGCTCATCTGCTTGACAATTGCCAGCTGAGCTGCGTGATTCCTGCCTGGTCACGTGCTTGATTATTGCCAGTTGAGCAGCATGATTCGTCACTGCTGAGCTCCATGCTTATTGCCTGCTGATTGCGTGGTTCGTGTCTGCTCAGCTCTTTGAGTATTGCCTCCTGAGGTCCCTGTTCGGTCGCCACCTGCCGGGGACCAGCCCCAACTGATCCAGGGTATTCGAAGGAGAGATGGCCTAGGCGACTATTTATATGCTAATCAGAGATGTCAAGAATAATAGTATGAGGAGAGCTCAGTAGGAAAATTCGGTGGAGAAAAGAGACTGAGTAGCTTGGTTTACGCGGAAGACCAATCAAACTTCAAGACAAGAAGTTTGCACCACTTACGTAGGCCGCAGGCGCCCTCTCGAATAGCGAAAGGTGCCTCACCCTAGACACCTTCTCGAGTGGGTCTTAGCAGCCCAGGCATAATTAGTAAGCGTGGTGGGTTCCGCGCTCCAGATGGAGACTCAGCTGGAAGTTAAAGGGAAGAATGACAAGGAACTTTATGAATTGGAGCTGTAAGTTAACTCTTTGACAGAGAGAGCGAGATGGTGGTGGGGGACAGCCCCCAGTGAAATCAGAGGTGAGAGCACAAAGCAATACAGTAGGCAGACTCTGGTTTTTTTGGGGGAGATGCTCGAGAATATCCGGGTGGACTCCTGAGGCTCGATCCCGCATTTGCGTATGCCGAGCCTCCTTCCTCATGACCTTTGTCCAGAGTGGAATGCCTCCCCGGCTCCCGGCACATGATCAGTGCATGCTCAGTCACGATATCAGTGCCTGCTCAGCCACGTGATCACTGACGGCACAGTCACGTGATCAGCGCCTCTCAGTCACGTGATCACCGTATGATAAACACGTGATCAGTGAACGACCAGCCACGTGATCACTGCATGCGCGGTCAGGTGGTCAGTTCCTGATCAGCCACCTGATCAGTGCGTGCACAGTCCCCTGATCAGCGCCTGTCAGTCACTGATCACTGCCTGATAAACACGTGATCAGTGCCCGAACAGCCACGTCATCAGTGCATGCGCAGTCACGTGATCAGTGCATGATAGCCACGTGATCAGTGCGTGCACAGTCCCATGATCAGCGCCTGTCAGTCACTGATCATTGCCTGATAAACACGTGATCAGTGCATGATGAGCCATGTGATCAGTGCCCGATCAGCCACGTCATCAGTGCATGCGCAGTCACGTCATCAGTGCATGATAGCCACGTGATCAGTGCATGCTCAGTCACGTGATCTGGACTTGATCAGCCACGTGATCAGTGCCTGCAGAGTCACGTGATCAGGGCCTGCTGAGCTGCGTGATTCCTGCCGGCTCATCTGCATGACAATTGCCATCTGAGCTGCGTGATTCCTGTCGGCTCATCTGCTTGACAATTGCCAGCTGAGCTGCGTGATTCCTGCCTGGTCACGTGCTTGATTATTGCCAGTTGAGCAGCATGATTCGTCACTGCTGAGCTCCATGCTTATTGCCTGCTGATTGCGTGGTTCGTGTCTGCTCAGCTCTTTGAGTATTGCCTCCTGAGGTCCCTGTTCGGTCGCCACCTGCCGGGGACCAGCCCCAACTGATCCAGGGTATTCGAAGGAGAGATGGCCTAGGCGACTATTTATATGCTAATCAGAGATGTCAAGAATAATAGTATGAGGAGAGCTCAGTAGGAAAATTCGGTGGAGAAAAGAGACTGAGTAGCTTGGTTTACGCGGAAGACCAATCAAACTTCAAGACAAGAAGTTTGCACCACTTACGTAGGCCGCAGGCGCCCTCTCGAATAGCGAAAGGTGCCTCACCCTAGACACCTTCTCGAGTGGGTCTTAGCAGCCCAGGCATAATTAGTAAGCGTGGTGGGTTCCGCGCTCCAGATGGAGACTCAGCTGGAAGTTAAAGGGAAGAATGACAAGGAACTTTATGAATTGGAGCTGTAAGTTAACTCTTTGACAGAGAGAGCGAGATGGTGGTGGGGGACAGCCCCCAGTGAAATCAGAGGTGAGAGCACAAAGCAATACAGTAGGCAGACTCCGGTTTTTGGGGGGAGATGCTCGAGAATATCCGGGTGGACTCCTGAGGCTCGATCCCGCATTTGCGTATGCCGAGCCTCCTTCCTCATGACCTTTGTCCAGAGTGGAATGCCTCCCCGGCTCCCGGCACATGATCAGTGCATGCTCAGTCACGATATCAGTGCCTGCTCAGCCACGTGATCACTGACGGCACAGTCACGTGATCAGCGCCTCTCAGTCACGTGATCACCGTATGATAAACACGTGATCAGTGAACGACCAGCCACGTGATCACTGCATGCGCGGTCAGGTGGTCAGTTCCTGATCAGCCACCTGATCAGTGCGTGCACAGTCCCCTGATCAGCGCCTGTCAGTCACTGATCACTGCCTGATAAACACGTGATCAGTGCCCGAACAGCCACGTCATCAGTGCATGCGCAGTCACGTGATCAGTGCATGATAGCCACGTGATCAGTGCGTGCACAGTCCCATGATCAGCGCCTGTCAGTCACTGATCATTGCCTGATAAACACGTGATCAGTGCATGATGAGCCATGTGATCAGTGCCTGATCAGCCACGTCATCAGTGCATGCGCAGTCACGTCATCAGTGCATGATAGCCACGTGATCAGTGCATGCTCAGTCACGTGATCTGGACTTGATCAGCCACGTGATCAGTGCCTGCAGAGTCACGTGATCAGGGCCTGCTGAGCTGCGTGATTCCTGCCGGCTCATCTGCATGACAATTGCCATCTGAGCTGCGTGATTCCTGTCGGCTCATCTGCTTGACAATTGCCAGCTGAGCTGCGTGATTCCTGCCTGGTCACGTGCTTGATTATTGCCAGTTGAGCAGCATGATTCGTCACTGCTGAGCTCCATGCTTATTGCCTGCTGATTGCGTGGTTCGTGTCTGCTCAGCTCTTTGAGTATTGCCTCCTGAGGTCCCTGTTCGGTCGCCACCTGCCGGGGACCAGCCCCAACTGATCCAGGGTATTCGAAGGAGAGATGGCCTAGGCGACTATTTATATGCTAATCAGAGATGTCAAGAATAATAGTATGAGGAGAGCTCAGTAGGAAAATTCGGTGGAGAAAAGAGACTGAGTAGCTTGGTTTACGCGGAAGACCAATCAAACTTCAAGACAAGAAGTTTGCACCACTTACGTAGGCCGCAGGCGCCCTCTCGAATAGCGAAAGGTGCCTCACCCTAGACACCTTCTCGAGTGGGTCTTAGCAGCCCAGGCATAATTAGTAAGCGTGGTGGGTTCCGCGCTCCAGATGGAGACTCAGCTGGAAGTTAAAGGGAAGAATGACAAGGAACTTTATGAATTGGAGCTGTAAGTTAACTCTTTGACAGAGAGAGCGAGATGGTGGTGGGGGACAGCCCCCAGTGAAATCAGAGGTGAGAGCACAAAGCAATACAGTAGGCAGACTCTGGTTTTTTTGGGGGGAGATGCTCGAGAATATCCGGGTGGACTCCTGAGGCTCGATCCCGCATTTGCGTATGCCGAGCCTCCTTCCTCATGACCTTTGTCCAGAGTGGAATGCCTCCCCGGCTCCCGGCACATGATCAGTGCATGCTCAGTCACGATATCAGTGCCTGCTCAGCCACGTGATCACTGACGGCACAGTCACGTGATCAGCGCCTCTCAGTCACGTGATCACCGTATGATAAACACGTGATCAGTGAACGACCAGCCACGTGATCACTGCATGCGCAGTCAGGTGGTCAGTTCCTGATCAGCCACCTGATCAGTGCGTGCACAGTCCCCTGATCAGCGCCTGTCAGTCACTGATCACTGCCTGATAAACACGTGATCAGTGCCCGAACAGCCACGTCATCAGTGCATGCGCAGTCACGTGATCAGTGCATGATAGCCACGTGATCAGTGCGTGCACAGTCCCATGATCAGCGCCTGTCAGTCACTGATCATTGCCTGATAAACACGTGATCAGTGCATGATGAGCCATGTGATCAGTGCCCGATCAGCCACGTCATCAGTGCATGCGCAGTCACGTCATCAGTGCATGATAGCCACGTGATCAGTGCATGCTCAGTCACGTGATCTGGACTTGATCAGCCACGTGATCAGTGCCTGCAGAGTCACGTGATCAGGGCCTGCTGAGCTGCGTGATTCCTGCCGGCTCATCTGCATGACAATTGCCATCTGAGCTGCGTGATTCCTGTCGGCTCATCTGCTTGACAATTGCCAGCTGAGCTGCGTGATTCCTGCCTGGTCACGTGCTTGATTATTGCCAGTTGAGCAGCATGATTCGTCACTGCTGAGCTCCATGCTTATTGCCTGCTGATTGCGTGGTTCGTGTCTGCTCAGCTCTTTGAGTATTGCCTCCTGAGGTCCCTGTTCGGTCGCCACCTGCCGGGGACCAGCCCCAACTGATCCAGGGTATTCGAAGGAGAGATGGCCTAGGCGACTATTTATATGCTAATCAGAGATGTCAAGAATAATAGTATGAGGAGAGCTCAGTAGGAAAATTCGGTGGAGAAAAGAGACTGAGTAGCTTGGTTTACGCGGAAGACCAATCAAACTTCAAGACAAGAAGTTTGCACCACTTACGTAGGCCGCAGGCGCCCTCTCGAATAGCGAAAGGTGCCTCACCCTAGACACCTTCTCGAGTGGGTCTTAGCAGCCCAGGCATAATTAGTAAGCGTGGTGGGTTCCGCGCTCCAGATGGAGACTCAGCTGGAAGTTAAAGGGAAGAATGACAAGGAACTTTATGAATTGGAGCTGTAAGTTAACTCTTTGACAGAGAGAGCGAGATGGTGGTGGGGGACAGCCCCCAGTGAAATCAGAGGTGAGAGCACAAAGCAATACAGTAGGCAGACTCTGGTTTTTTTGGGGGAGATGCTCGAGAATATCCGGGTGGACTCCTGAGGCTCGATCCCGCATTTGCGTATGCCGAGCCTCCTTCCTCATGACCTTTGTCCAGAGTGGAATGCCTCCCCGGCTCCCGGCACATGATCAGTGCATGCTCAGTCACGATATCAGTGCCTGCTCAGCCACGTGATCACTGACGGCACAGTCACGTGATCAGCGCCTCTCAGTCACGTGATCACCGTATGATAAACACGTGATCAGTGAACGACCAGCCACGTGATCACTGCATGCGCAGTCAGGTGGTCAGTTCCTGATCAGCCACCTGATCAGTGCGTGCACAGTCCCCTGATCAGCGCCTGTCAGTCACTGATCACTGCCTGATAAACACGTGATCAGTGCCCGAACAGCCACGTCATCAGTGCATGCGCAGTCACGTGATCAGTGCATGATAGCCACGTGATCAGTGCGTGCACAGTCCCATGATCAGCGCCTGTCAGTCACTGATCATTGCCTGATAAACACGTGATCAGTGCATGATGAGCCATGTGATCAGTGCCCGATCAGCCACGTCATCAGTGCATGCGCAGTCACGTCATCAGTGCATGATAGCCACGTGATCAGTGCATGCTCAGTCACGTGATCTGGACTTGATCAGCCACGTGATCAGTGCCTGCAGAGTCACGTGATCAGGGCCTGCTGAGCTGCGTGATTCCTGCCGGCTCATCTGCATGACAATTGCCATCTGAGCTGCGTGATTCCTGTCGGCTCATCTGCTTGACAATTGCCAGCTGAGCTGCGTGATTCCTGCCTGGTCACGTGCTTGATTATTGCCAGTTGAGCAGCATGATTCGTCACTGCTGAGCTCCATGCTTATTGCCTGCTGATTGCGTGGTTCGTGTCTGCTCAGCTCTTTGAGTATTGCCTCCTGAGGTCCCTGTTCGGTCGCCACCTGCCGGGGACCAGCCCCAACTGATCCAGGGTATTCGAAGGAGAGATGGCCTAGGCGACTATTTATATGCTAATCAGAGATGTCAAGAATAATAGTATGAGGAGAGCTCAGTAGGAAAATTCGGTGGAGAAAAGAGACTGAGTAGCTTGGTTTACGCGGAAGACCAATCAAACTTCAAGACAAGAAGTTTGCACCACTTACGTAGGCCGCAGGCGCCCTCTCGAATAGCGAAAGGTGCCTCACCCTAGACACCTTCTCGAGTGGGTCTTAGCAGCCCAGGCATAATTAGTAAGCGTGGTGGGTTCCGCGCTCCAGATGGAGACTCAGCTGGAAGTTAAAGGGAAGAATGACAAGGAACTTTATGAATTGGAGCTGTAAGTTAACTCTTTGACAGAGAGAGCGAGATGGTGGTGGGGGACAGCCCCCAGTGAAATCAGAGGTGAGAGCACAAAGCAATACAGTAGGCAGACTCTGGTTTTTTTGGGGGAGATGCTCGAGAATATCCGGGTGGACTCCTGAGGCTCGATCCCGCATTTGCGTATGCCGAGCCTCCTTCCTCATGACCTTTGTCCAGAGTGGAATGCCTCCCCGGCTCCCGGCACATGATCAGTGCATGCTCAGTCACGATATCAGTGCCTGCTCAGCCACGTGATCACTGACGGCACAGTCACGTGATCAGCGCCTCTCAGTCACGTGATCACCGTATGATAAACACGTGATCAGTGAACGACCAGCCACGTGATCACTGCATGCGCGGTCAGGTGGTCAGTTCCTGATCAGCCACCTGATCAGTGCGTGCACAGTCCCCTGATCAGCGCCTGTCAGTCACTGATCACTGCCTGATAAACACGTGATCAGTGCCCGAACAGCCACGTCATCAGTGCATGCGCAGTCACGTGATCAGTGCATGATAGCCACGTGATCAGTGCGTGCACAGTCCCATGATCAGCGCCTGTCAGTCACTGATCATTGCCTGATAAACACGTGATCAGTGCATGATGAGCCATGTGATCAGTGCCTGATCAGCCACGTCATCAGTGCATGCGCAGTCACGTCATCAGTGCATGATAGCCACGTGATCAGTGCATGCTCAGTCACGTGATCTGGACTTGATCAGCCACGTGATCAGTGCCTGCAGAGTCACGTGATCAGGGCCTGCTGAGCTGCGTGATTCCTGCCGGCTCATCTGCATGACAATTGCCATCTGAGCTGCGTGATTCCTGTCGGCTCATCTGCTTGACAATTGCCAGCTGAGCTGCGTGATTCCTGCCTGGTCACGTGCTTGATTATTGCCAGTTGAGCAGCATGATTCGTCACTGCTGAGCTCCATGCTTATTGCCTGCTGATTGCGTGGTTCGTGTCTGCTCAGCTCTTTGAGTATTGCCTCCTGAGGTCCCTGTTCGGTCGCCACCTGCCGGGGACCAGCCCCAACTGATCCAGGGTATTCGAAGGAGAGATGGCCTAGGCGACTATTTATATGCTAATCAGAGATGTCAAGAATAATAGTATGAGGAGAGCTCAGTAGGAAAATTCGGTGGAGAAAAGAGACTGAGTAGCTTGGTTTACGCGGAAGACCAATCAAACTTCAAGACAAGAAGTTTGCACCACTTACGTAGGCCGCAGGCGCCCTCTCGAATAGCGAAAGGTGCCTCACCCTAGACACCTTCTCGAGTGGGTCTTAGCAGCCCAGGCATAATTAGTAAGCGTGGTGGGTTCCGCGCTCCAGATGGAGACTCAGCTGGAAGTTAAAGGGAAGAATGACAAGGAACTTTATGAATTGGAGCTGTAAGTTAACTCTTTGACAGAGAGAGCGAGATGGTGGTGGGGGACAGCCCCCAGTGAAATCAGAGGTGAGAGCACAAAGCAATACAGTAGGCAGACTCTGGTTTTTTTGGGGGGAGATGCTCGAGAATATCCGGGTGGACTCCTGAGGCTCGATCCCGCATTTGCGTATGCCGAGCCTCCTTCCTCATGACCTTTGTCCAGAGTGGAATGCCTCCCCGGCTCCCGGCACATGATCAGTGCATGCTCAGTCACGATATCAGTGCCTGCTCAGCCACGTGATCACTGACGGCACAGTCACGTGATCAGCGCCTCTCAGTCACGTGATCACCGTATGATAAACACGTGATCAGTGAACGACCAGCCACGTGATCACTGCATGCGCAGTCAGGTGGTCAGTTCCTGATCAGCCACCTGATCAGTGCGTGCACAGTCCCCTGATCAGCGCCTGTCAGTCACTGATCACTGCCTGATAAACACGTGATCAGTGCCCGAACAGCCACGTCATCAGTGCATGCGCAGTCACGTGATCAGTGCATGATAGCCACGTGATCAGTGCGTGCACAGTCCCATGATCAGCGCCTGTCAGTCACTGATCATTGCCTGATAAACACGTGATCAGTGCATGATGAGCCATGTGATCAGTGCCTGATCAGCCACGTCATCAGTGCATGCGCAGTCACGTCATCAGTGCATGATAGCCACGTGATCAGTGCATGCTCAGTCACGTGATCTGGACTTGATCAGCCACGTGATCAGTGCCTGCAGAGTCACGTGATCAGGGCCTGCTGAGCTGCGTGATTCCTGCCGGCTCATCTGCATGACAATTGCCATCTGAGCTGCGTGATTCCTGTCGGCTCATCTGCTTGACAATTGCCAGCTGAGCTGCGTGATTCCTGCCTGGTCACGTGCTTGATTATTGCCAGTTGAGCAGCATGATTCGTCACTGCTGAGCTCCATGCTTATTGCCTGCTGATTGCGTGGTTCGTGTCTGCTCAGCTCTTTGAGTATTGCCTCCTGAGGTCCCTGTTCGGTCGCCACCTGCCGGGGACCAGCCCCAACTGATCCAGGGTATTCGAAGGAGAGATGGCCTAGGCGACTATTTATATGCTAATCAGAGATGTCAAGAATAATAGTATGAGGAGAGCTCAGTAGGAAAATTCGGTGGAGAAAAGAGACTGAGTAGCTTGGTTTACGCGGAAGACCAATCAAACTTCAAGACAAGAAGTTTGCACCACTTACGTAGGCCGCAGGCGCCCTCTCGAATAGCGAAAGGTGCCTCACCCTAGACACCTTCTCGAGTGGGTCTTAGCAGCCCAGGCATAATTAGTAAGCGTGGTGGGTTCCGCGCTCCAGATGGAGACTCAGCTGGAAGTTAAAGGGAAGAATGACAAGGAACTTTATGAATTGGAGCTGTAAGTTAACTCTTTGACAGAGAGAGCGAGATGGTGGTGGGGGACAGCCCCCAGTGAAATCAGAGGTGAGAGCACAAAGCAATACAGTAGGCAGACTCTGGTTTTTTTGGGGGGAGATGCTCGAGAATATCCGGGTGGACTCCTGAGGCTCGATCCCGCATTTGCGTATGCCGAGCCTCCTTCCTCATGACCTTTGTCCAGAGTGGAATGCCTCCCCGGCTCCCGGCACATGATCAGTGCATGCTCAGTCACGATATCAGTGCCTGCTCAGCCACGTGATCACTGACGGCACAGTCACGTGATCAGCGCCTCTCAGTCACGTGATCACCGTATGATAAACACGTGATCAGTGAACGACCAGCCACGTGATCACTGCATGCGCAGTCAGGTGGTCAGTTCCTGATCAGCCACCTGATCAGTGCGTGCACAGTCCCCTGATCAGCGCCTGTCAGTCACTGATCACTGCCTGATAAACACGTGATCAGTGCCCGAACAGCCACGTCATCAGTGCATGCGCAGTCACGTGATCAGTGCATGATAGCCACGTGATCAGTGCGTGCACAGTCCCATGATCAGCGCCTGTCAGTCACTGATCATTGCCTGATAAACACGTGATCAGTGCATGATGAGCCATGTGATCAGTGCCTGATCAGCCACGTCATCAGTGCATGCGCAGTCACGTCATCAGTGCATGATAGCCACGTGATCAGTGCATGCTCAGTCACGTGATCTGGACTTGATCAGCCACGTGATCAGTGCCTGCAGAGTCACGTGATCAGGGCCTGCTGAGCTGCGTGATTCCTGCCGGCTCATCTGCATGACAATTGCCATCTGAGCTGCGTGATTCCTGTCGGCTCATCTGCTTGACAATTGCCAGCTGAGCTGCGTGATTCCTGCCTGGTCACGTGCTTGATTATTGCCAGTTGAGCAGCATGATTCGTCACTGCTGAGCTCCATGCTTATTGCCTGCTGATTGCGTGGTTCGTGTCTGCTCAGCTCTTTGAGTATTGCCTCCTGAGGTCCCTGTTCGGTCGCCACCTGCCGGGGACCAGCCCCAACTGATCCAGGGTATTCGAAGGAGAGATGGCCTAGGCGACTATTTATATGCTAATCAGAGATGTCAAGAATAATAGTATGAGGAGAGCTCAGTAGGAAAATTCGGTGGAGAAAAGAGACTGAGTAGCTTGGTTTACGCGGAAGACCAATCAAACTTCAAGACAAGAAGTTTGCACCACTTACGTAGGCCGCAGGCGCCCTCTCGAATAGCGAAAGGTGCCTCACCCTAGACACCTTCTCGAGTGGGTCTTAGCAGCCCAGGCATAATTAGTAAGCGTGGTGGGTTCCGCGCTCCAGATGGAGACTCAGCTGGAAGTTAAAGGGAAGAATGACAAGGAACTTTATGAATTGGAGCTGTAAGTTAACTCTTTGACAGAGAGAGCGAGATGGTGGTGGGGGACAGCCCCCAGTGAAATCAGAGGTGAGAGCACAAAGCAATACAGTAGGCAGACTCTGGTTTTTTGGGGGGAGATGCTCGAGAATATCCGGGTGGACTCCTGAGGCTCGATCCCGCATTTGCGTATGCCGAGCCTCCTTCCTCATGACCTTTGTCCAGAGTGGAATGCCTCCCCGGCTCCCGGCACATGATCAGTGCATGCTCAGTCACGATATCAGTGCCTGCTCAGCCACGTGATCACTGACGGCACAGTCACGTGATCAGCGCCTCTCAGTCACGTGATCACCGTATGATAAACACGTGATCAGTGAACGACCAGCCACGTGATCACTGCATGCGCGGTCAGGTGGTCAGTTCCTGATCAGCCACCTGATCAGTGCGTGCACAGTCCCCTGATCAGCGCCTGTCAGTCACTGATCACTGCCTGATAAACACGTGATCAGTGCCCGAACAGCCACGTCATCAGTGCATGCGCAGTCACGTGATCAGTGCATGATAGCCACGTGATCAGTGCGTGCACAGTCCCATGATCAGCGCCTGTCAGTCACTGATCATTGCCTGATAAACACGTGATCAGTGCATGATGAGCCATGTGATCAGTGCCTGATCAGCCACGTCATCAGTGCATGCGCAGTCACGTCATCAGTGCATGATAGCCACGTGATCAGTGCATGCTCAGTCACGTGATCTGGACTTGATCAGCCACGTGATCAGTGCCTGCAGAGTCACGTGATCAGGGCCTGCTGAGCTGCGTGATTCCTGCCGGCTCATCTGCATGACAATTGCCATCTGAGCTGCGTGATTCCTGTCGGCTCATCTGCTTGACAATTGCCAGCTGAGCTGCGTGATTCCTGCCTGGTCACGTGCTTGATTATTGCCAGTTGAGCAGCATGATTCGTCACTGCTGAGCTCCATGCTTATTGCCTGCTGATTGCGTGGTTCGTGTCTGCTCAGCTCTTTGAGTATTGCCTCCTGAGGTCCCTGTTCGGTCGCCACCTGCCGGGGACCAGCCCCAACTGATCCAGGGTATTCGAAGGAGAGATGGCCTAGGCGACTATTTATATGCTAATCAGAGATGTCAAGAATAATAGTATGAGGAGAGCTCAGTAGGAAAATTCGGTGGAGAAAAGAGACTGAGTAGCTTGGTTTACGCGGAAGACCAATCAAACTTCAAGACAAGAAGTTTGCACCACTTACGTAGGCCGCAGGCGCCCTCTCGAATAGCGAAAGGTGCCTCACCCTAGACACCTTCTCGAGTGGGTCTTAGCAGCCCAGGCATAATTAGTAAGCGTGGTGGGTTCCGCGCTCCAGATGGAGACTCAGCTGGAAGTTAAAGGGAAGAATGACAAGGAACTTTATGAATTGGAGCTGTAAGTTAACTCTTTGACAGAGAGAGCGAGATGGTGGTGGGGGACAGCCCCCAGTGAAATCAGAGGTGAGAGCACAAAGCAATACAGTAGGCAGACTCTGGTTTTTTTGGGGGGAGATGCTCGAGAATATCCGGGTGGACTCCTGAGGCTCGATCCCGCATTTGCGTATGCCGAGCCTCCTTCCTCATGACCTTTGTCCAGAGTGGAATGCCTCCCCGGCTCCCGGCACATGATCAGTGCATGCTCAGTCACGATATCAGTGCCTGCTCAGCCACGTGATCACTGACGGCACAGTCACGTGATCAGCGCCTCTCAGTCACGTGATCACCGTATGATAAACACGTGATCAGTGAACGACCAGCCACGTGATCACTGCATGCGCAGTCAGGTGGTCAGTTCCTGATCAGCCACCTGATCAGTGCGTGCACAGTCCCCTGATCAGCGCCTGTCAGTCACTGATCACTGCCTGATAAACACGTGATCAGTGCCCGAACAGCCACGTCATCAGTGCATGCGCAGTCACGTGATCAGTGCATGATAGCCACGTGATCAGTGCGTGCACAGTCCCATGATCAGCGCCTGTCAGTCACTGATCATTGCCTGATAAACACGTGATCAGTGCATGATGAGCCATGTGATCAGTGCCTGATCAGCCACGTCATCAGTGCATGCGCAGTCACGTCATCAGTGCATGATAGCCACGTGATCAGTGCATGCTCAGTCACGTGATCTGGACTTGATCAGCCACGTGATCAGTGCCTGCAGAGTCACGTGATCAGGGCCTGCTGAGCTGCGTGATTCCTGCCGGCTCATCTGCATGACAATTGCCATCTGAGCTGCGTGATTCCTGTCGGCTCATCTGCTTGACAATTGCCAGCTGAGCTGCGTGATTCCTGCCTGGTCACGTGCTTGATTATTGCCAGTTGAGCAGCATGATTCGTCACTGCTGAGCTCCATGCTTATTGCCTGCTGATTGCGTGGTTCGTGTCTGCTCAGCTCTTTGAGTATTGCCTCCTGAGGTCCCTGTTCGGTCGCCACCTGCCGGGGACCAGCCCCAACTGATCCAGGGTATTCGAAGGAGAGATGGCCTAGGCGACTATTTATATGCTAATCAGAGATGTCAAGAATAATAGTATGAGGAGAGCTCAGTAGGAAAATTCGGTGGAGAAAAGAGACTGAGTAGCTTGGTTTACGCGGAAGACCAATCAAACTTCAAGACAAGAAGTTTGCACCACTTACGTAGGCCGCAGGCGCCCTCTCGAATAGCGAAAGGTGCCTCACCCTAGACACCTTCTCGAGTGGGTCTTAGCAGCCCAGGCATAATTAGTAAGCGTGGTGGGTTCCGCGCTCCAGATGGAGACTCAGCTGGAAGTTAAAGGGAAGAATGACAAGGAACTTTATGAATTGGAGCTGTAAGTTAACTCTTTGACAGAGAGAGCGAGATGGTGGTGGGGGACAGCCCCCAGTGAAATCAGAGGTGAGAGCACAAAGCAATACAGTAGGCAGACTCTGGTTTTTTTGGGGGAGATGCTCGAGAATATCCGGGTGGACTCCTGAGGCTCGATCCCGCATTTGCGTATGCCGAGCCTCCTTCCTCATGACCTTTGTCCAGAGTGGAATGCCTCCCCGGCTCCCGGCACATGATCAGTGCATGCTCAGTCACGATATCAGTGCCTGCTCAGCCACGTGATCACTGACGGCACAGTCACGTGATCAGCGCCTCTCAGTCACGTGATCACCGTATGATAAACACGTGATCAGTGAACGACCAGCCACGTGATCACTGCATGCGCAGTCAGGTGGTCAGTTCCTGATCAGCCACCTGATCAGTGCGTGCACAGTCCCCTGATCAGCGCCTGTCAGTCACTGATCACTGCCTGATAAACACGTGATCAGTGCCCGAACAGCCACGTCATCAGTGCATGCGCAGTCACGTGATCAGTGCATGATAGCCACGTGATCAGTGCGTGCACAGTCCCATGATCAGCGCCTGTCAGTCACTGATCATTGCCTGATAAACACGTGATCAGTGCATGATGAGCCATGTGATCAGTGCCTGATCAGCCACGTCATCAGTGCATGCGCAGTCACGTCATCAGTGCATGATAGCCACGTGATCAGTGCATGCTCAGTCACGTGATCTGGACTTGATCAGCCACGTGATCAGTGCCTGCAGAGTCACGTGATCAGGGCCTGCTGAGCTGCGTGATTCCTGCCGGCTCATCTGCATGACAATTGCCATCTGAGCTGCGTGATTCCTGTCGGCTCATCTGCTTGACAATTGCCAGCTGAGCTGCGTGATTCCTGCCTGGTCACGTGCTTGATTATTGCCAGTTGAGCAGCATGATTCGTCACTGCTGAGCTCCATGCTTATTGCCTGCTGATTGCGTGGTTCGTGTCTGCTCAGCTCTTTGAGTATTGCCTCCTGAGGTCCCTGTTCGGTCGCCACCTGCCGGGGACCAGCCCCAACTGATCCAGGGTATTCGAAGGAGAGATGGCCTAGGCGACTATTTATATGCTAATCAGAGATGTCAAGAATAATAGTATGAGGAGAGCTCAGTAGGAAAATTCGGTGGAGAAAAGAGACTGAGTAGCTTGGTTTACGCGGAAGACCAATCAAACTTCAAGACAAGAAGTTTGCACCACTTACGTAGGCCGCAGGCGCCCTCTCGAATAGCGAAAGGTGCCTCACCCTAGACACCTTCTCGAGTGGGTCTTAGCAGCCCAGGCATAATTAGTAAGCGTGGTGGGTTCCGCGCTCCAGATGGAGACTCAGCTGGAAGTTAAAGGGAAGAATGACAAGGAACTTTATGAATTGGAGCTGTAAGTTAACTCTTTGACAGAGAGAGCGAGATGGTGGTGGGGGACAGCCCCCAGTGAAATCAGAGGTGAGAGCACAAAGCAATACAGTAGGCAGACTCTGGTTTTTTTGGGGGGAGATGCTCGAGAATATCCGGGTGGACTCCTGAGGCTCGATCCCGCATTTGCGTATGCCGAGCCTCCTTCCTCATGACCTTTGTCCAGAGTGGAATGCCTCCCCGGCTCCCGGCACATGATCAGTGCATGCTCAGTCACGATATCAGTGCCTGCTCAGCCACGTGATCACTGACGGCACAGTCACGTGATCAGCGCCTCTCAGTCACGTGATCACCGTATGATAAACACGTGATCAGTGAACGACCAGCCACGTGATCACTGCATGCGCAGTCAGGTGGTCAGTTCCTGATCAGCCACCTGATCAGTGCGTGCACAGTCCCCTGATCAGCGCCTGTCAGTCACTGATCACTGCCTGATAAACACGTGATCAGTGCCCGAACAGCCACGTCATCAGTGCATGCGCAGTCACGTGATCAGTGCATGATAGCCACGTGATCAGTGCGTGCACAGTCCCATGATCAGCGCCTGTCAGTCACTGATCATTGCCTGATAAACACGTGATCAGTGCATGATGAGCCATGTGATCAGTGCCTGATCAGCCACGTCATCAGTGCATGCGCAGTCACGTCATCAGTGCATGATAGCCACGTGATCAGTGCATGCTCAGTCACGTGATCTGGACTTGATCAGCCACGTGATCAGTGCCTGCAGAGTCACGTGATCAGGGCCTGCTGAGCTGCGTGATTCCTGCCGGCTCATCTGCATGACAATTGCCATCTGAGCTGCGTGATTCCTGTCGGCTCATCTGCTTGACAATTGCCAGCTGAGCTGCGTGATTCCTGCCTGGTCACGTGCTTGATTATTGCCAGTTGAGCAGCATGATTCGTCACTGCTGAGCTCCATGCTTATTGCCTGCTGATTGCGTGGTTCGTGTCTGCTCAGCTCTTTGAGTATTGCCTCCTGAGGTCCCTGTTCGGTCGCCACCTGCCGGGGACCAGCCCCAACTGATCCAGGGTATTCGAAGGAGAGATGGCCTAGGCGACTATTTATATGCTAATCAGAGATGTCAAGAATAATAGTATGAGGAGAGCTCAGTAGGAAAATTCGGTGGAGAAAAGAGACTGAGTAGCTTGGTTTACGCGGAAGACCAATCAAACTTCAAGACAAGAAGTTTGCACCACTTACGTAGGCCGCAGGCGCCCTCTCGAATAGCGAAAGGTGCCTCACCCTAGACACCTTCTCGAGTGGGTCTTAGCAGCCCAGGCATAATTAGTAAGCGTGGTGGGTTCCGCGCTCCAGATGGAGACTCAGCTGGAAGTTAAAGGGAAGAATGACAAGGAACTTTATGAATTGGAGCTGTAAGTTAACTCTTTGACAGAGAGAGCGAGATGGTGGTGGGGGACAGCCCCCAGTGAAATCAGAGGTGAGAGCACAAAGCAATACAGTAGGCAGACTCTGGTTTTTTTGGGGGAGATGCTCGAGAATATCCGGGTGGACTCCTGAGGCTCGATCCCGCATTTGCGTATGCCGAGCCTCCTTCCTCATGACCTTTGTCCAGAGTGGAATGCCTCCCCGGCTCCCGGCACATGATCAGTGCATGCTCAGTCACGATATCAGTGCCTGCTCAGCCACGTGATCACTGACGGCACAGTCACGTGATCAGCGCCTCTCAGTCACGTGATCACCGTATGATAAACACGTGATCAGTGAACGACCAGCCACGTGATCACTGCATGCGCAGTCAGGTGGTCAGTTCCTGATCAGCCACCTGATCAGTGCGTGCACAGTCCCCTGATCAGCGCCTGTCAGTCACTGATCACTGCCTGATAAACACGTGATCAGTGCCCGAACAGCCACGTCATCAGTGCATGCGCAGTCACGTGATCAGTGCATGATAGCCACGTGATCAGTGCGTGCACAGTCCCATGATCAGCGCCTGTCAGTCACTGATCATTGCCTGATAAACACGTGATCAGTGCATGATGAGCCATGTGATCAGTGCCTGATCAGCCACGTCATCAGTGCATGCGCAGTCACGTCATCAGTGCATGATAGCCACGTGATCAGTGCATGCTCAGTCACGTGATCTGGACTTGATCAGCCACGTGATCAGTGCCTGCAGAGTCACGTGATCAGGGCCTGCTGAGCTGCGTGATTCCTGCCGGCTCATCTGCATGACAATTGCCATCTGAGCTGCGTGATTCCTGTCGGCTCATCTGCTTGACAATTGCCAGCTGAGCTGCGTGATTCCTGCCTGGTCACGTGCTTGATTATTGCCAGTTGAGCAGCATGATTCGTCACTGCTGAGCTCCATGCTTATTGCCTGCTGATTGCGTGGTTCGTGTCTGCTCAGCTCTTTGAGTATTGCCTCCTGAGGTCCCTGTTCGGTCGCCACCTGCCGGGGACCAGCCCCAACTGATCCAGGGTATTCGAAGGAGAGATGGCCTAGGCGACTATTTATATGCTAATCAGAGATGTCAAGAATAATAGTATGAGGAGAGCTCAGTAGGAAAATTCGGTGGAGAAAAGAGACTGAGTAGCTTGGTTTACGCGGAAGACCAATCAAACTTCAAGACAAGAAGTTTGCACCACTTACGTAGGCCGCAGGCGCCCTCTCGAATAGCGAAAGGTGCCTCACCCTAGACACCTTCTCGAGTGGGTCTTAGCAGCCCAGGCATAATTAGTAAGCGTGGTGGGTTCCGCGCTCCAGATGGAGACTCAGCTGGAAGTTAAAGGGAAGAATGACAAGGAACTTTATGAATTGGAGCTGTAAGTTAACTCTTTGACAGAGAGAGCGAGATGGTGGTGGGGGACAGCCCCCAGTGAAATCAGAGGTGAGAGCACAAAGCAATACAGTAGGCAGACTCTGGTTTTTTTGGGGGGAGATGCTCGAGAATATCCGGGTGGACTCCTGAGGCTCGATCCCGCATTTGCGTATGCCGAGCCTCCTTCCTCATGACCTTTGT
This sequence comes from Bos javanicus, assembly GCF_032452875.1. NCBI lineage: Eukaryota > Metazoa > Chordata > Mammalia > Artiodactyla > Bovidae > Bos > Bos javanicus. The sequence goes on along the minus strand of NW_026894062.1, from coordinate 23,722 downwards.
CCAGAGTGGAATGCCTCCCCGGCTCCCGGCACATGATCAGTGCATGCTCAGTCACGATATCAGTGCCTGCTCAGCCACGTGATCACTGACGGCACAGTCACGTGATCAGCGCCTCTCAGTCACGTGATCACCGTATGATAAACACGTGATCAGTGAACGACCAGCCACGTGATCACTGCATGCGCAGTCAGGTGGTCAGTTCCTGATCAGCCACCTGATCAGTGCGTGCACAGTCCCCTGATCAGCGCCTGTCAGTCACTGATCACTGCCTGATAAACACGTGATCAGTGCCCGAACAGCCACGTCATCAGTGCATGCGCAGTCACGTGATCAGTGCATGATAGCCACGTGATCAGTGCGTGCACAGTCCCATGATCAGCGCCTGTCAGTCACTGATCATTGCCTGATAAACACGTGATCAGTGCATGATGAGCCATGTGATCAGTGCCTGATCAGCCACGTCATCAGTGCATGCGCAGTCACGTCATCAGTGCATGATAGCCACGTGATCAGTGCATGCTCAGTCACGTGATCTGGACTTGATCAGCCACGTGATCAGTGCCTGCAGAGTCACGTGATCAGGGCCTGCTGAGCTGCGTGATTCCTGCCGGCTCATCTGCATGACAATTGCCATCTGAGCTGCGTGATTCCTGTCGGCTCATCTGCTTGACAATTGCCAGCTGAGCTGCGTGATTCCTGCCTGGTCACGTGCTTGATTATTGCCAGTTGAGCAGCATGATTCGTCACTGCTGAGCTCCATGCTTATTGCCTGCTGATTGCGTGGTTCGTGTCTGCTCAGCTCTTTGAGTATTGCCTCCTGAGGTCCCTGTTCGGTCGCCACCTGCCGGGGACCAGCCCCAACTGATCCAGGGTATTCGAAGGAGAGATGGCCTAGGCGACTATTTATATGCTAATCAGAGATGTCAAGAATAATAGTATGAGGAGAGCTCAGTAGGAAAATTCGGTGGAGAAAAGAGACTGAGTAGCTTGGTTTACGCGGAAGACCAATCAAACTTCAAGACAAGAAGTTTGCACCACTTACGTAGGCCGCAGGCGCCCTCTCGAATAGCGAAAGGTGCCTCACCCTAGACACCTTCTCGAGTGGGTCTTAGCAGCCCAGGCATAATTAGTAAGCGTGGTGGGTTCCGCGCTCCAGATGGAGACTCAGCTGGAAGTTAAAGGGAAGAATGACAAGGAACTTTATGAATTGGAGCTGTAAGTTAACTCTTTGACAGAGAGAGCGAGATGGTGGTGGGGGACAGCCCCCAGTGAAATCAGAGGTGAGAGCACAAAGCAATACAGTAGGCAGACTCTGGTTTTTTTGGGGGAGATGCTCGAGAATATCCGGGTGGACTCCTGAGGCTCGATCCCGCATTTGCGTATGCCGAGCCTCCTTCCTCATGACCTTTGTCCAGAGTGGAATGCCTCCCCGGCTCCCGGCACATGATCAGTGCATGCTCAGTCACGATATCAGTGCCTGCTCAGCCACGTGATCACTGACGGCACAGTCACGTGATCAGCGCCTCTCAGTCACGTGATCACCGTATGATAAACACGTGATCAGTGAACGACCAGCCACGTGATCACTGCATGCGCAGTCAGGTGGTCAGTTCCTGATCAGCCACCTGATCAGTGCGTGCACAGTCCCCTGATCAGCGCCTGTCAGTCACTGATCACTGCCTGATAAACACGTGATCAGTGCCCGAACAGCCACGTCATCAGTGCATGCGCAGTCACGTGATCAGTGCATGATAGCCACGTGATCAGTGCGTGCACAGTCCCATGATCAGCGCCTGTCAGTCACTGATCATTGCCTGATAAACACGTGATCAGTGCATGATGAGCCATGTGATCAGTGCCTGATCAGCCACGTCATCAGTGCATGCGCAGTCACGTCATCAGTGCATGATAGCCACGTGATCAGTGCATGCTCAGTCACGTGATCTGGACTTGATCAGCCACGTGATCAGTGCCTGCAGAGTCACGTGATCAGGGCCTGCTGAGCTGCGTGATTCCTGCCGGCTCATCTGCATGACAATTGCCATCTGAGCTGCGTGATTCCTGTCGGCTCATCTGCTTGACAATTGCCAGCTGAGCTGCGTGATTCCTGCCTGGTCACGTGCTTGATTATTGCCAGTTGAGCAGCATGATTCGTCACTGCTGAGCTCCATGCTTATTGCCTGCTGATTGCGTGGTTCGTGTCTGCTCAGCTCTTTGAGTATTGCCTCCTGAGGTCCCTGTTCGGTCGCCACCTGCCGGGGACCAGCCCCAACTGATCCAGGGTATTCGAAGGAGAGATGGCCTAGGCGACTATTTATATGCTAATCAGAGATGTCAAGAATAATAGTATGAGGAGAGCTCAGTAGGAAAATTCGGTGGAGAAAAGAGACTGAGTAGCTTGGTTTACGCGGAAGACCAATCAAACTTCAAGACAAGAAGTTTGCACCACTTACGTAGGCCGCAGGCGCCCTCTCGAATAGCGAAAGGTGCCTCACCCTAGACACCTTCTCGAGTGGGTCTTAGCAGCCCAGGCATAATTAGTAAGCGTGGTGGGTTCCGCGCTCCAGATGGAGACTCAGCTGGAAGTTAAAGGGAAGAATGACAAGGAACTTTATGAATTGGAGCTGTAAGTTAACTCTTTGACAGAGAGAGCGAGATGGTGGTGGGGGACAGCCCCCAGTGAAATCAGAGGTGAGAGCACAAAGCAATACAGTAGGCAGACTCTGGTTTTTTGGGGGGAGATGCTCGAGAATATCCGGGTGGACTCCTGAGGCTCGATCCCGCATTTGCGTATGCCGAGCCTCCTTCCTCATGACCTTTGTCCAGAGTGGAATGCCTCCCCGGCTCCCGGCACATGATCAGTGCATGCTCAGTCACGATATCAGTGCCTGCTCAGCCACGTGATCACTGACGGCACAGTCACGTGATCAGCGCCTCTCAGTCACGTGATCACCGTATGATAAACACGTGATCAGTGAACGACCAGCCACGTGATCACTGCATGCGCAGTCAGGTGGTCAGTTCCTGATCAGCCACCTGATCAGTGCGTGCACAGTCCCCTGATCAGCGCCTGTCAGTCACTGATCACTGCCTGATAAACACGTGATCAGTGCCCGAACAGCCACGTCATCAGTGCATGCGCAGTCACGTGATCAGTGCATGATAGCCACGTGATCAGTGCGTGCACAGTCCCATGATCAGCGCCTGTCAGTCACTGATCATTGCCTGATAAACACGTGATCAGTGCATGATGAGCCATGTGATCAGTGCCTGATCAGCCACGTCATCAGTGCATGCGCAGTCACGTCATCAGTGCATGATAGCCACGTGATCAGTGCATGCTCAGTCACGTGATCTGGACTTGATCAGCCACGTGATCAGTGCCTGCAGAGTCACGTGATCAGGGCCTGCTGAGCTGCGTGATTCCTGCCGGCTCATCTGCATGACAATTGCCATCTGAGCTGCGTGATTCCTGTCGGCTCATCTGCTTGACAATTGCCAGCTGAGCTGCGTGATTCCTGCCTGGTCACGTGCTTGATTATTGCCAGTTGAGCAGCATGATTCGTCACTGCTGAGCTCCATGCTTATTGCCTGCTGATTGCGTGGTTCGTGTCTGCTCAGCTCTTTGAGTATTGCCTCCTGAGGTCCCTGTTCGGTCGCCACCTGCCGGGGACCAGCCCCAACTGATCCAGGGTATTCGAAGGAGAGATGGCCTAGGCGACTATTTATATGCTAATCAGAGATGTCAAGAATAATAGTATGAGGAGAGCTCAGTAGGAAAATTCGGTGGAGAAAAGAGACTGAGTAGCTTGGTTTACGCGGAAGACCAATCAAACTTCAAGACAAGAAGTTTGCACCACTTACGTAGGCCGCAGGCGCCCTCTCGAATAGCGAAAGGTGCCTCACCCTAGACACCTTCTCGAGTGGGTCTTAGCAGCCCAGGCATAATTAGTAAGCGTGGTGGGTTCCGCGCTCCAGATGGAGACTCAGCTGGAAGTTAAAGGGAAGAATGACAAGGAACTTTATGAATTGGAGCTGTAAGTTAACTCTTTGACAGAGAGAGCGAGATGGTGGTGGGGGACAGCCCCCAGTGAAATCAGAGGTGAGAGCACAAAGCAATACAGTAGGCAGACTCTGGTTTTTTTGGGGGGAGATGCTCGAGAATATCCGGGTGGACTCCTGAGGCTCGATCCCGCATTTGCGTATGCCGAGCCTCCTTCCTCATGACCTTTGTCCAGAGTGGAATGCCTCCCCGGCTCCCGGCACATGATCAGTGCATGCTCAGTCACGATATCAGTGCCTGCTCAGCCACGTGATCACTGACGGCACAGTCACGTGATCAGCGCCTCTCAGTCACGTGATCACCGTATGATAAACACGTGATCAGTGAACGACCAGCCACGTGATCACTGCATGCGCAGTCAGGTGGTCAGTTCCTGATCAGCCACCTGATCAGTGCGTGCACAGTCCCCTGATCAGCGCCTGTCAGTCACTGATCACTGCCTGATAAACACGTGATCAGTGCCCGAACAGCCACGTCATCAGTGCATGCGCAGTCACGTGATCAGTGCATGATAGCCACGTGATCAGTGCGTGCACAGTCCCATGATCAGCGCCTGTCAGTCACTGATCATTGCCTGATAAACACGTGATCAGTGCATGATGAGCCATGTGATCAGTGCCCGATCAGCCACGTCATCAGTGCATGCGCAGTCACGTCATCAGTGCATGATAGCCACGTGATCAGTGCATGCTCAGTCACGTGATCTGGACTTGATCAGCCACGTGATCAGTGCCTGCAGAGTCACGTGATCAGGGCCTGCTGAGCTGCGTGATTCCTGCCGGCTCATCTGCATGACAATTGCCATCTGAGCTGCGTGATTCCTGTCGGCTCATCTGCTTGACAATTGCCAGCTGAGCTGCGTGATTCCTGCCTGGTCACGTGCTTGATTATTGCCAGTTGAGCAGCATGATTCGTCACTGCTGAGCTCCATGCTTATTGCCTGCTGATTGCGTGGTTCGTGTCTGCTCAGCTCTTTGAGTATTGCCTCCTGAGGTCCCTGTTCGGTCGCCACCTGCCGGGGACCAGCCCCAACTGATCCAGGGTATTCGAAGGAGAGATGGCCTAGGCGACTATTTATATGCTAATCAGAGATGTCAAGAATAATAGTATGAGGAGAGCTCAGTAGGAAAATTCGGTGGAGAAAAGAGACTGAGTAGCTTGGTTTACGCGGAAGACCAATCAAACTTCAAGACAAGAAGTTTGCACCACTTACGTAGGCCGCAGGCGCCCTCTCGAATAGCGAAAGGTGCCTCACCCTAGACACCTTCTCGAGTGGGTCTTAGCAGCCCAGGCATAATTAGTAAGCGTGGTGGGTTCCGCGCTCCAGATGGAGACTCAGCTGGAAGTTAAAGGGAAGAATGACAAGGAACTTTATGAATTGGAGCTGTAAGTTAACTCTTTGACAGAGAGAGCGAGATGGTGGTGGGGGACAGCCCCCAGTGAAATCAGAGGTGAGAGCACAAAGCAATACAGTAGGCAGACTCTGGTTTTTTTGGGGGGAGATGCTCGAGAATATCCGGGTGGACTCCTGAGGCTCGATCCCGCATTTGCGTATGCCGAGCCTCCTTCCTCATGACCTTTGTCCAGAGTGGAATGCCTCCCCGGCTCCCGGCACATGATCAGTGCATGCTCAGTCACGATATCAGTGCCTGCTCAGCCACGTGATCACTGACGGCACAGTCACGTGATCAGCGCCTCTCAGTCACGTGATCACCGTATGATAAACACGTGATCAGTGAACGACCAGCCACGTGATCACTGCATGCGCAGTCAGGTGGTCAGTTCCTGATCAGCCACCTGATCAGTGCGTGCACAGTCCCCTGATCAGCGCCTGTCAGTCACTGATCACTGCCTGATAAACACGTGATCAGTGCCCGAACAGCCACGTCATCAGTGCATGCGCAGTCACGTGATCAGTGCATGATAGCCACGTGATCAGTGCGTGCACAGTCCCATGATCAGCGCCTGTCAGTCACTGATCATTGCCTGATAAACACGTGATCAGTGCATGATGAGCCATGTGATCAGTGCCTGATCAGCCACGTCATCAGTGCATGCGCAGTCACGTCATCAGTGCATGATAGCCACGTGATCAGTGCATGCTCAGTCACGTGATCTGGACTTGATCAGCCACGTGATCAGTGCCTGCAGAGTCACGTGATCAGGGCCTGCTGAGCTGCGTGATTCCTGCCGGCTCATCTGCATGACAATTGCCATCTGAGCTGCGTGATTCCTGTCGGCTCATCTGCTTGACAATTGCCAGCTGAGCTGCGTGATTCCTGCCTGGTCACGTGCTTGATTATTGCCAGTTGAGCAGCATGATTCGTCACTGCTGAGCTCCATGCTTATTGCCTGCTGATTGCGTGGTTCGTGTCTGCTCAGCTCTTTGAGTATTGCCTCCTGAGGTCCCTGTTCGGTCGCCACCTGCCGGGGACCAGCCCCAACTGATCCAGGGTATTCGAAGGAGAGATGGCCTAGGCGACTATTTATATGCTAATCAGAGATGTCAAGAATAATAGTATGAGGAGAGCTCAGTAGGAAAATTCGGTGGAGAAAAGAGACTGAGTAGCTTGGTTTACGCGGAAGACCAATCAAACTTCAAGACAAGAAGTTTGCACCACTTACGTAGGCCGCAGGCGCCCTCTCGAATAGCGAAAGGTGCCTCACCCTAGACACCTTCTCGAGTGGGTCTTAGCAGCCCAGGCATAATTAGTAAGCGTGGTGGGTTCCGCGCTCCAGATGGAGACTCAGCTGGAAGTTAAAGGGAAGAATGACAAGGAACTTTATGAATTGGAGCTGTAAGTTAACTCTTTGACAGAGAGAGCGAGATGGTGGTGGGGGACAGCCCCCAGTGAAATCAGAGGTGAGAGCACAAAGCAATACAGTAGGCAGACTCTGGTTTTTTTGGGGGGAGATGCTCGAGAATATCCGGGTGGACTCCTGAGGCTCGATCCCGCATTTGCGTATGCCGAGCCTCCTTCCTCATGACCTTTGTCCAGAGTGGAATGCCTCCCCGGCTCCCGGCACATGATCAGTGCATGCTCAGTCACGATATCAGTGCCTGCTCAGCCACGTGATCACTGACGGCACAGTCACGTGATCAGCGCCTCTCAGTCACGTGATCACCGTATGATAAACACGTGATCAGTGAACGACCAGCCACGTGATCACTGCATGCGCAGTCAGGTGGTCAGTTCCTGATCAGCCACCTGATCAGTGCGTGCACAGTCCCCTGATCAGCGCCTGTCAGTCACTGATCACTGCCTGATAAACACGTGATCAGTGCCCGAACAGCCACGTCATCAGTGCATGCGCAGTCACGTGATCAGTGCATGATAGCCACGTGATCAGTGCGTGCACAGTCCCATGATCAGCGCCTGTCAGTCACTGATCATTGCCTGATAAACACGTGATCAGTGCATGATGAGCCATGTGATCAGTGCCCGATCAGCCACGTCATCAGTGCATGCGCAGTCACGTCATCAGTGCATGATAGCCACGTGATCAGTGCATGCTCAGTCACGTGATCTGGACTTGATCAGCCACGTGATCAGTGCCTGCAGAGTCACGTGATCAGGGCCTGCTGAGCTGCGTGATTCCTGCCGGCTCATCTGCATGACAATTGCCATCTGAGCTGCGTGATTCCTGTCGGCTCATCTGCTTGACAATTGCCAGCTGAGCTGCGTGATTCCTGCCTGGTCACGTGCTTGATTATTGCCAGTTGAGCAGCATGATTCGTCACTGCTGAGCTCCATGCTTATTGCCTGCTGATTGCGTGGTTCGTGTCTGCTCAGCTCTTTGAGTATTGCCTCCTGAGGTCCCTGTTCGGTCGCCACCTGCCGGGGACCAGCCCCAACTGATCCAGGGTATTCGAAGGAGAGATGGCCTAGGCGACTATTTATATGCTAATCAGAGATGTCAAGAATAATAGTATGAGGAGAGCTCAGTAGGAAAATTCGGTGGAGAAAAGAGACTGAGTAGCTTGGTTTACGCGGAAGACCAATCAAACTTCAAGACAAGAAGTTTGCACCACTTACGTAGGCCGCAGGCGCCCTCTCGAATAGCGAAAGGTGCCTCACCCTAGACACCTTCTCGAGTGGGTCTTAGCAGCCCAGGCATAATTAGTAAGCGTGGTGGGTTCCGCGCTCCAGATGGAGACTCAGCTGGAAGTTAAAGGGAAGAATGACAAGGAACTTTATGAATTGGAGCTGTAAGTTAACTCTTTGACAGAGAGAGCGAGATGGTGGTGGGGGACAGCCCCCAGTGAAATCAGAGGTGAGAGCACAAAGCAATACAGTAGGCAGACTCCGGTTTTTTTGGGGGGAGATGCTCGAGAATATCCGGGTGGACTCCTGAGGCTCGATCCCGCATTTGCGTATGCCGAGCCTCCTTCCTCATGACCTTTGTCCAGAGTGGAATGCCTCCCCGGCTCCCGGCACATGATCAGTGCATGCTCAGTCACGATATCAGTGCCTGCTCAGCCACGTGATCACTGACGGCACAGTCACGTGATCAGCGCCTCTCAGTCACGTGATCACCGTATGATAAACACGTGATCAGTGAACGACCAGCCACGTGATCACTGCATGCGCGGTCAGGTGGTCAGTTCCTGATCAGCCACCTGATCAGTGCGTGCACAGTCCCCTGATCAGCGCCTGTCAGTCACTGATCACTGCCTGATAAACACGTGATCAGTGCCCGAACAGCCACGTCATCAGTGCATGCGCAGTCACGTGATCAGTGCATGATAGCCACGTGATCAGTGCGTGCACAGTCCCATGATCAGCGCCTGTCAGTCACTGATCATTGCCTGATAAACACGTGATCAGTGCATGATGAGCCATGTGATCAGTGCCCTGATCAGCCACGTCATCAGTGCATGCGCAGTCACGTCATCAGTGCATGATAGCCACGTGATCAGTGCATGCTCAGTCACGTGATCTGGACTTGATCAGCCACGTGATCAGTGCCTGCAGAGTCACGTGATCAGGGCCTGCTGAGCTGCGTGATTCCTGCCGGCTCATCTGCATGACAATTGCCATCTGAGCTGCGTGATTCCTGTCGGCTCATCTGCTTGACAATTGCCAGCTGAGCTGCGTGATTCCTGCCTGGTCACGTGCTTGATTATTGCCAGTTGAGCAGCATGATTCGTCACTGCTGAGCTCCATGCTTATTGCCTGCTGATTGCGTGGTTCGTGTCTGCTCAGCTCTTTGAGTATTGCCTCCTGAGGTCCCTGTTCGGTCGCCACCTGCCGGGGACCAGCCCCAACTGATCCAGGGTATTCGAAGGAGAGATGGCCTAGGCGACTATTTATATGCTAATCAGAGATGTCAAGAATAATAGTATGAGGAGAGCTCAGTAGGAAAATTCGGTGGAGAAAAGAGACTGAGTAGCTTGGTTTACGCGGAAGACCAATCAAACTTCAAGACAAGAAGTTTGCACCACTTACGTAGGCCGCAGGCGCCCTCTCGAATAGCGAAAGGTGCCTCACCCTAGACACCTTCTCGAGTGGGTCTTAGCAGCCCAGGCATAATTAGTAAGCGTGGTGGGTTCCGCGCTCCAGATGGAGACTCAGCTGGAAGTTAAAGGGAAGAATGACAAGGAACTTTATGAATTGGAGCTGTAAGTTAACTCTTTGACAGAGAGAGCGAGATGGTGGTGGGGGACAGCCCCCAGTGAAATCAGAGGTGAGAGCACAAAGCAATACAGTAGGCAGACTCTGGTTTTTTTGGGGGGAGATGCTCGAGAATATCCGGGTGGACTCCTGAGGCTCGATCCCGCATTTGCGTATGCCGAGCCTCCTTCCTCATGACCTTTGTCCAGAGTGGAATGCCTCCCCGGCTCCCGGCACATGATCAGTGCATGCTCAGTCACGATATCAGTGCCTGCTCAGCCACGTGATCACTGACGGCACAGTCACGTGATCAGCGCCTCTCAGTCACGTGATCACCGTATGATAAACACGTGATCAGTGAACGACCAGCCACGTGATCACTGCATGCGCAGTCAGGTGGTCAGTTCCTGATCAGCCACCTGATCAGTGCGTGCACAGTCCCCTGATCAGCGCCTGTCAGTCACTGATCACTGCCTGATAAACACGTGATCAGTGCCCGAACAGCCACGTCATCAGTGCATGCGCAGTCACGTGATCAGTGCATGATAGCCACGTGATCAGTGCGTGCACAGTCCCATGATCAGCGCCTGTCAGTCACTGATCATTGCCTGATAAACACGTGATCAGTGCATGATGAGCCATGTGATCAGTGCCTGATCAGCCACGTCATCAGTGCATGCGCAGCGTCATCAGTGCATGATAGCCACGTGATCAGTGCATGCTCAGTCACGTGATCTGGACTTGATCAGCCACGTGATCAGTGCCTGCAGAGTCACGTGATCAGGGCCTGCTGAGCTGCGTGATTCCTGCCGGCTCATCTGCATGACAATTGCCATCTGAGCTGCGTGATTCCTGTCGGCTCATCTGCTTGACAATTGCCAGCTGAGCTGCGTGATTCCTGCCTGGTCACGTGCTTGATTATTGCCAGTTGAGCAGCATGATTCGTCACTGCTGAGCTCCATGCTTATTGCCTGCTGATTGCGTGGTTCGTGTCTGCTCAGCTCTTTGAGTATTGCCTCCTGAGGTCCCTGTTCGGTCGCCACCTGCCGGGGACCAGCCCCAACTGATCCAGGGTATTCGAAGGAGAGATGGCCTAGGCGACTATTTATATGCTAATCAGAGATGTCAAGAATAATAGTATGAGGAGAGCTCAGTAGGAAAATTCGGTGGAGAAAAGAGACTGAGTAGCTTGGTTTACGCGGAAGACCAATCAAACTTCAAGACAAGAAGTTTGCACCACTTACGTAGGCCGCAGGCGCCCTCTCGAATAGCGAAAGGTGCCTCACCCTAGACACCTTCTCGAGTGGGTCTTAGCAGCCCAGGCATAATTAGTAAGCGTGGTGGGTTCCGCGCTCCAGATGGAGACTCAGCTGGAAGTTAAAGGGAAGAATGACAAGGAACTTTATGAATTGGAGCTGTAAGTTAACTCTTTGACAGAGAGAGCGAGATGGTGGTGGGGGACAGCCCCCAGTGAAATCAGAGGTGAGAGCACAAAGCAATACAGTAGGCAGACTCTGGTTTTTTTGGGGGAGATGCTCGAGAATATCCGGGTGGACTCCTGAGGCTCGATCCCGCATTTGCGTATGCCGAGCCTCCTTCCTCATGACCTTTGTCCAGAGTGGAATGCCTCCCCGGCTCCCGGCACATGATCAGTGCATGCTCAGTCACGATATCAGTGCCTGCTCAGCCACGTGATCACTGACGGCACAGTCACGTGATCAGCGCCTCTCAGTCACGTGATCACCGTATGATAAACACGTGATCAGTGAACGACCAGCCACGTGATCACTGCATGCGCAGTCAGGTGGTCAGTTCCTGATCAGCCACCTGATCAGTGCGTGCACAGTCCCCTGATCAGCGCCTGTCAGTCACTGATCACTGCCTGATAAACACGTGATCAGTGCCCGAACAGCCACGTCATCAGTGCATGCGCAGTCACGTGATCAGTGCATGATAGCCACGTGATCAGTGCGTGCACAGTCCCATGATCAGCGCCTGTCAGTCACTGATCATTGCCTGATAAACACGTGATCAGTGCATGATGAGCCATGTGATCAGTGCCTGATCAGCCACGTCATCAGTGCATGCGCAGTCATCAGTGATCTCAGTGCATGATCAGCCACGTGATCAGTGCCTGCAGAGTCACGTGATCAGGGCCTGCTGAGCTGCGTGATTCCTGCCGGCTCATCTGCATGACAATTGCCATCTGAGCTGCGTGATTCCTGTCGGCTCATCTGCTTGACAATTGCCAGCTGAGCTGCGTGATTCCTGCCTGGTCACGTGCTTGATTATTGCCAGTTGAGCAGCATGATTCGTCACTGCTGAGCTCCATGCTTATTGCCTGCTGATTGCGTGGTTCGTGTCTGCTCAGCTCTTTGAGTATTGCCTCCTGAGGTCCCTGTTCGGTCGCCACCTGCCGGGGACCAGCCCCAACTGATCCAGGGTATTCGAAGGAGAGATGGCCTAGGCGACTATTTATATGCTAATCAGAGATGTCAAGAATAATAGTATGAGGAGAGCTCAGTAGGAAAATTCGGTGGAGAAAAGAGACTGAGTAGCTTGGTTTACGCGGAAGACCAATCAAACTTCAAGACAAGAAGTTTGCACCACTTACGTAGGCCGCAGGCGCCCTCTCGAATAGCGAAAGGTGCCTCACCCTAGACACCTTCTCGAGTGGGTCTTAGCAGCCCAGGCATAATTAGTGAGCGTGGTGGGTTCCGCGCTCCAGATGGAGACTCAGCTGGAAGTTAAAGGGAAGAATGACAAGGAACTTTATGAATTGGAGCTGTAAGTTAACTCTTTGACAGAGAGAGCGAGATGGTGGTGGGGGACAGCCCCCAGTGAAATCAGAGGTGAGAGCACAAAGCAATACAGTAGGCAGACTCCGGTTTTTTGGGGGGAGATGCTCGAGAATATCCGGGTGGACTCCTGAGGCTCGATCCCGCATTTGCGTATGCCGAGCCTCCTTCCTCATGACCTTTGTCCAGAGTGGAATGCCTCCCCGGCTCCCGGCACATGATCAGTGCATGCTCAGTCACGATATCAGTGCCTGCTCAGCCACGTGATCACTGACGGCACAGTCACGTGATCAGCGCCTCTCAGTCACGTGATCACCGTATGATAAACACGTGATCAGTGAACGACCAGCCACGTGATCACTGCATGCGCAGTCAGGTGGTCAGTTCCTGATCAGCCACCTGATCAGTGCGTGCACAGTCCCCTGATCAGCGCCTGTCAGTCACTGATCACTGCCTGATAAACACGTGATCAGTGCCCGAACAGCCACGTCATCAGTGCATGCGCAGTCACGTGATCAGTGCATGATAGCCACGTGATCAGTGCGTGCACAGTCCCATGATCAGCGCCTGTCAGTCACTGATCATTGCCTGATAAACACGTGATCAGTGCATGATGAGCCATGTGATCAGTGCCTGATCAGCCACGTCATCAGTGCATGCGCAGTCACGTCATCAGTGCATGATAGCCACGTGATCAGTGCATGCTCAGTCACGTGATCTGGACTTGATCAGCCACGTGATCAGTGCCTGCAGAGTCACGTGATCAGGGCCTGCTGAGCTGCGTGATTCCTGCCGGCTCATCTGCATGACAATTGCCATCTGAGCTGCGTGATTCCTGTCGGCTCATCTGCTTGACAATTGCCAGCTGAGCTGCGTGATTCCTGCCTGGTCACGTGCTTGATTATTGCCAGTTGAGCAGCATGATTCGTCACTGCTGAGCTCCATGCTTATTGCCTGCTGATTGCGTGGTTCGTGTCTGCTCAGCTCTTTGAGTATTGCCTCCTGAGGTCCCTGTTCGGTCGCCACCTGCCGGGGACCAGCCCCAACTGATCCAGGGTATTCGAAGGAGAGATGGCCTAGGCGACTATTTATATGCTAATCAGAGATGTCAAGAATAATAGTATGAGGAGAGCTCAGTAGGAAAATTCGGTGGAGAAAAGAGACTGAGTAGCTTGGTTTACGCGGAAGACCAATCAAACTTCAAGACAAGAAGTTTGCACCACTTACGTAGGCCGCAGGCGCCCTCTCGAATAGCGAAAGGTGCCTCACCCTAGACACCTTCTCGAGTGGGTCTTAGCAGCCCAGGCATAATTAGTAAGCGTGGTGGGTTCCGCGCTCCAGATGGAGACTCAGCTGGAAGTTAAAGGGAAGAATGACAAGGAACTTTATGAATTGGAGCTGTAAGTTAACTCTTTGACAGAGAGAGCGAGATGGTGGTGGGGGACAGCCCCCAGTGAAATCAGAGGTGAGAGCACAAAGCAATACAGTAGGCAGACTCCGGTTTTTTTGGGGGAGATGCTCGAGAATATCCGGGTGGACTCCTGAGGCTCGATCCCGCATTTGCGTATGCCGAGCCTCCTTCCTCATGACCTTTGTCCAGAGTGGAATGCCTCCCCGGCTCCCGGCACATGATCAGTGCATGCTCAGTCACGATATCAGTGCCTGCTCAGCCACGTGATCACTGACGGCACAGTCACGTGATCAGCGCCTCTCAGTCACGTGATCACCGTATGATAAACACGTGATCAGTGAACGACCAGCCACGTGATCACTGCATGCGCAGTCAGGTGGTCAGTTCCTGATCAGCCACCTGATCAGTGCGTGCACAGTCCCCTGATCAGCGCCTGTCAGTCACTGATCACTGCCTGATAAACACGTGATCAGTGCCCGAACAGCCACGTCATCAGTGCATGCGCAGTCACGTGATCAGTGCATGATAGCCACGTGATCAGTGCGTGCACAGTCCCATGATCAGCGCCTGTCAGTCACTGATCATTGCCTGATAAACACGTGATCAGTGCATGATGAGCCATGTGATCAGTGCCCGATCAGCCACGTCATCAGTGCATGCGCAGTCACGTCATCAGTGCATGATAGCCACGTGATCAGTGCATGCTCAGTCACGTGATCTGGACTTGATCAGCCACGTGATCAGTGCCTGCAGAGTCACGTGATCAGGGCCTGCTGAGCTGCGTGATTCCTGCCGGCTCATCTGCATGACAATTGCCATCTGAGCTGCGTGATTCCTGTCGGCTCATCTGCTTGACAATTGCCAGCTGAGCTGCGTGATTCCTGCCTGGTCACGTGCTTGATTATTGCCAGTTGAGCAGCATGATTCGTCACTGCTGAGCTCCATGCTTATTGCCTGCTGATTGCGTGGTTCGTGTCTGCTCAGCTCTTTGAGTATTGCCTCCTGAGGTCCCTGTTCGGTCGCCACCTGCCGGGGACCAGCCCCAACTGATCCAGGGTATTCGAAGGAGAGATGGCCTAGGCGACTATTTATATGCTAATCAGAGATGTCAAGAATAATAGTATGAGGAGAGCTCAGTAGGAAAATTCGGTGGAGAAAAGAGACTGAGTAGCTTGGTTTACGCGGAAGACCAATCAAACTTCAAGACAAGAAGTTTGCACCACTTACGTAGGCCGCAGGCGCCCTCTCGAATAGCGAAAGGTGCCTCACCCTAGACACCTTCTCGAGTGGGTCTTAGCAGCCCAGGCATAATTAGTAAGCGTGGTGGGTTCCGCGCTCCAGATGGAGACTCAGCTGGAAGTTAAAGGGAAGAATGACAAGGAACTTTATGAATTGGAGCTGTAAGTTAACTCTTTGACAGAGAGAGCGAGATGGTGGTGGGGGACAGCCCCCAGTGAAATCAGAGGTGAGAGCACAAAGCAATACAGTAGGCAGACTCCGGTTTTTTGGGGGGAGATGCTCGAGAATATCCGGGTGGACTCCTGAGGCTCGATCCCGCATTTGCGTATGCCGAGCCTCCTTCCTCATGACCTTTGTCCAGAGTGGAATGCCTCCCCGGCTCCCGGCACATGATCAGTGCATGCTCAGTCACGATATCAGTGCCTGCTCAGCCACGTGATCACTGACGGCACAGTCACGTGATCAGCGCCTCTCAGTCACGTGATCACCGTATGATAAACACGTGATCAGTGAACGACCAGCCACGTGATCACTGCATGCGCGGTCAGGTGGTCAGTTCCTGATCAGCCACCTGATCAGTGCGTGCACAGTCCCCTGATCAGCGCCTGTCAGTCACTGATCACTGCCTGATAAACACGTGATCAGTGCCCGAACAGCCACGTCATCAGTGCATGCGCAGTCACGTGATCAGTGCATGATAGCCACGTGATCAGTGCGTGCACAGTCCCATGATCAGCGCCTGTCAGTCACTGATCATTGCCTGATAAACACGTGATCAGTGCATGATGAGCCATGTGATCAGTGCCTGATCAGCCACGTCATCAGTGCATGCGCAGTCACGTCATCAGTGCATGATAGCCACGTGATCAGTGCATGCTCAGTCACGTGATCTGGACTTGATCAGCCACGTGATCAGTGCCTGCAGAGTCACGTGATCAGGGCCTGCTGAGCTGCGTGATTCCTGCCGGCTCATCTGCATGACAATTGCCATCTGAGCTGCGTGATTCCTGTCGGCTCATCTGCTTGACAATTGCCAGCTGAGCTGCGTGATTCCTGCCTGGTCACGTGCTTGATTATTGCCAGTTGAGCAGCATGATTCGTCACTGCTGAGCTCCATGCTTATTGCCTGCTGATTGCGTGGTTCGTGTCTGCTCAGCTCTTTGAGTATTGCCTCCTGAGGTCCCTGTTCGGTCGCCACCTGCCGGGGACCAGCCCCAACTGATCCAGGGTATTCGAAGGAGAGATGGCCTAGGCGACTATTTATATGCTAATCAGAGATGTCAAGAATAATAGTATGAGGAGAGCTCAGTAGGAAAATTCGGTGGAGAAAAGAGACTGAGTAGCTTGGTTTACGCGGAAGACCAATCAAACTTCAAGACAAGAAGTTTGCACCACTTACGTAGGCCGCAGGCGCCCTCTCGAATAGCGAAAGGTGCCTCACCCTAGACACCTTCTCGAGTGGGTCTTAGCAGCCCAGGCATAATTAGTGAGCGTGGTGGGTTCCGCGCTCCAGATGGAGACTCAGCTGGAAGTTAAAGGGAAGAATGACAAGGAACTTTATGAATTGGAGCTGTAAGTTAACTCTTTGACAGAGAGAGCGAGATGGTGGTGGGGGACAGCCCCCAGTGAAATCAGAGGTGAGAGCACAAAGCAATACAGTAGGCAGACTCTGGTTTTTTTGGGGGGAGATGCTCGAGAATATCCGGGTGGACTCCTGAGGCTCGATCCCGCATTTGCGTATGCCGAGCCTCCTTCCTCATGACCTTTGTCCAGAGTGGAATGCCTCCCCGGCTCCCGGCACATGATCAGTGCATGCTCAGTCACGATATCAGTGCCTGCTCAGCCACGTGATCACTGACGGCACAGTCACGTGATCAGCGCCTCTCAGTCACGTGATCACCGTATGATAAACACGTGATCAGTGAACGACCAGCCACGTGATCACTGCATGCGCAGTCAGGTGGTCAGTTCCTGATCAGCCACCTGATCAGTGCGTGCACAGTCCCCTGATCAGCGCCTGTCAGTCACTGATCACTGCCTGATAAACACGTGATCAGTGCCCGAACAGCCACGTCATCAGTGCATGCGCAGTCACGTGATCAGTGCATGATAGCCACGTGATCAGTGCGTGCACAGTCCCATGATCAGCGCCTGTCAGTCACTGATCATTGCCTGATAAACACGTGATCAGTGCATGATGAGCCATGTGATCAGTGCCTGATCAGCCACGTCATCAGTGCATGCGCAGTCACGTCATCAGTGCATGATAGCCACGTGATCAGTGCATGCTCAGTCACGTGATCTGGACTTGATCAGCCACGTGATCAGTGCCTGCAGAGTCACGTGATCAGGGCCTGCTGAGCTGCGTGATTCCTGCCGGCTCATCTGCATGACAATTGCCATCTGAGCTGCGTGATTCCTGTCGGCTCATCTGCTTGACAATTGCCAGCTGAGCTGCGTGATTCCTGCCTGGTCACGTGCTTGATTATTGCCAGTTGAGCAGCATGATTCGTCACTGCTGAGCTCCATGCTTATTGCCTGCTGATTGCGTGGTTCGTGTCTGCTCAGCTCTTTGAGTATTGCCTCCTGAGGTCCCTGTTCGGTCGCCACCTGCCGGGGACCAGCCCCAACTGATCCAGGGTATTCGAAGGAGAGATGGCCTAGGCGACTATTTATATGCTAATCAGAGATGTCAAGAATAATAGTATGAGGAGAGCTCAGTAGGAAAATTCGGTGGAGAAAAGAGACTGAGTAGCTTGGTTTACGCGGAAGACCAATCAAACTTCAAGACAAGAAGTTTGCACCACTTACGTAGGCCGCAGGCGCCCTCTCGAATAGCGAAAGGTGCCTCACCCTAGACACCTTCTCGAGTGGGTCTTAGCAGCCCAGGCATAATTAGTGAGCGTGGTGGGTTCCGCGCTCCAGATGGAGACTCAGCTGGAAGTTAAAGGGAAGAATGACAAGGAACTTTATGAATTGGAGCTGTAAGTTAACTCTTTGACAGAGAGAGCGAGATGGTGGTGGGGGACAGCCCCCAGTGAAATCAGAGGTGAGAGCACAAAGCAATACAGTAGGCAGACTCTGGTTTTTTTGGGGGAGATGCTCGAGAATATCCGGGTGGACTCCTGAGGCTCGATCCCGCATTTGCGTATGCCGAGCCTCCTTCCTCATGACCTTTGTCCAGAGTGGAATGCCTCCCCGGCTCCCGGCACATGATCAGTGCATGCTCAGTCACGATATCAGTGCCTGCTCAGCCACGTGATCACTGACGGCACAGTCACGTGATCAGCGCCTCTCAGTCACGTGATCACCGTATGATAAACACGTGATCAGTGAACGACCAGCCACGTGATCACTGCATGCGCAGTCAGGTGGTCAGTTCCTGATCAGCCACCTGATCAGTGCGTGCACAGTCCCCTGATCAGCGCCTGTCAGTCACTGATCACTGCCTGATAAACACGTGATCAGTGCCCGAACAGCCACGTCATCAGTGCATGCGCAGTCACGTGATCAGTGCATGATAGCCACGTGATCAGTGCGTGCACAGTCCCATGATCAGCGCCTGTCAGTCACTGATCATTGCCTGATAAACACGTGATCAGTGCATGATGAGCCATGTGATCAGTGCCTGATCAGCCACGTCATCAGTGCATGCGCAGTCACGTCATCAGTGCATGATAGCCACGTGATCAGTGCATGCTCAGTCACGTGATCTGGACTTGATCAGCCACGTGATCAGTGCCTGCAGAGTCACGTGATCAGGGCCTGCTGAGCTGCGTGATTCCTGCCGGCTCATCTGCATGACAATTGCCATCTGAGCTGCGTGATTCCTGTCGGCTCATCTGCTTGACAATTGCCAGCTGAGCTGCGTGATTCCTGCCTGGTCACGTGCTTGATTATTGCCAGTTGAGCAGCATGATTCGTCACTGCTGAGCTCCATGCTTATTGCCTGCTGATTGCGTGGTTCGTGTCTGCTCAGCTCTTTGAGTATTGCCTCCTGAGGTCCCTGTTCGGTCGCCACCTGCCGGGGACCAGCCCCAACTGATCCAGGGTATTCGAAGGAGAGATGGCCTAGGCGACTATTTATATGCTAATCAGAGATGTCAAGAATAATAGTATGAGGAGAGCTCAGTAGGAAAATTCGGTGGAGAAAAGAGACTGAGTAGCTTGGTTTACGCGGAAGACCAATCAAACTTCAAGACAAGAAGTTTGCACCACTTACGTAGGCCGCAGGCGCCCTCTCGAATAGCGAAAGGTGCCTCACCCTAGACACCTTCTCGAGTGGGTCTTAGCAGCCCAGGCATAATTAGTGAGCGTGGTGGGTTCCGCGCTCCAGATGGAGACTCAGCTGGAAGTTAAAGGGAAGAATGACAAGGAACTTTATGAATTGGAGCTGTAAGTTAACTCTTTGACAGAGAGAGCGAGATGGTGGTGGGGGACAGCCCCCAGTGAAATCAGAGGTGAGAGCACAAAGCAATACAGTAGGCAGACTCTGGTTTTTGGGGGAGATGCTCGAGAATATCCGGGTGGACTCCTGAGGCTCGATCCCGCATTTGCGTATGCCGAGCCTCCTTCCTCATGACCTTTGTCCAGAGTGGAATGCCTCCCGGCTCCCGGCACATGATCAGTGCATGCTCAGTCACGATATCAGTGCCTGCTCAGCCACGTGATCACTGACGGCACAGTCACGTGATCAGCGCCTCTCAGTCACGTGATCACCGTATGATAAACACGTGATCAGTGAACGACCAGCCACGTGATCACTGCATGCGCAGTCAGGTGGTCAGTTCCTGATCAGCCACCTGATCAGTGCGTGCACAGTCCCCTGATCAGCGCCTGTCAGTCACTGATCACTGCCTGATAAACACGTGATCAGTGCCCGAACAGCCACGTCATCAGTGCATGCGCAGTCACGTGATCAGTGCATGATAGCCACGTGATCAGTGCGTGCACAGTCCCATGATCAGCGTCAGTCACTGATCATTGCCTGATAAACACGTGATCAGTGCATGATGAGCCATGTGATCAGTGCCTGATCAGCCACGTCATCAGTGCATGCGCAGTCACGTCATCAGTGCATGATAGCCACGTGATCAGTGCATGCTCAGTCACGTGATCTGACTTGATCAGCCACGTGATCAGTGCCTGCAGAGTCACGTGATCAGGGCCTGCTGAGCTGCGTGATTCCTGCCGGCTCATCTGCATGACAATTGCCATCTGAGCTGCGTGATTCCTGTCGGCTCATCTGCTTGACAATTGCCAGCTGAGCTGCGTGATTCCTGCCTGGTCACGTGCTTGATTATTGCCAGTTGAGCAGCATGATTCGTCACTGCTGAGCTCCATGCTTATTGCCTGCTGATTGCGTGGTTCGTGTCTGCTCAGCTCTTTGAGTATCGCCTCCTGAGGTCCCTGTTCGGTCGCCACCTGCCGGGGACCAGCCCCAACTGATCCAGGGTATTCGAAGGAGAGATGGCCTAGGCGACTATTTATATGCTAATCAGAGATGTCAAGAATAAGAGTATGAGGAGAGCTCAGTAGGAAAATTCGGTGGAGAAAAGAGACTGAGTAGCTTGGTTTACGCGGAAGACCAATCAAACTTCAAGACAAGAAGTTTGCACCACTTACGTAGGCCGCAGGCGCCTCTCGAATAGCGAAAGGTGCCTCACCCTAGACACCTTCTCGAGTGGGTCTTAGCAGCCCAGGCATAATTAGTAAGCGTGGTGGGTTCCGCGCTCCAGATGGAGACTCAGCTGGAAGTTAAAGGGAAGAATGACAAGGAACTTTATGAATTGGAGCTGTAAGTTAACTCTTTGACAGAGAGACGAGATGGTGGTGGGGGACAGCCCCCAGTGAAATCAGAGGTGAGAGCACAAAGCAATACAGTAGGCAGACTCTGGTTTTTTTGGGGGAGATGCTCGAGAATATCCGGGTGGACTCCTGAGGCTCGATCCCGCATTTGCGTATGCCGAGCCTCCTTCCTCATGACCTTTGTCCAGAGTGGAATGCCTCCCCGGCTCCCGGCACATGATCAGTGCATGCTCAGTCACGATATCAGTGCCTGCTCAGCCACGTGATCACTGACGGCACAGTCACGTGATCAGCGCCTCTCAGTCACGTGATCACCGTATGATAAACACGTGATCAGTGAACGACCAGCCACGTGATCACTGCATGCGCAGTCAGGTGGTCAGTTCCTGATCAGCCACCTGATCAGTGCGTGCACAGTCCCCTGATCAGCGCCTGTCAGTCACTGATCACTGCCTGATAAACACGTGATCAGTGCCCGAACAGCCACGTCATCAGTGCATGCGCAGTCACGTGATCAGTGCATGATAGCCACGTGATCAGTGCGTGCACAGTCCCATGATCAGCGCCTGTCAGTCACTGATCATTGCCTGATAAACACGTGATCAGTGCATGATGAGCCATGTGATCAGTGCCTGATCAGCCACGTCATCAGTGCATGCGCAGTCACGTCATCAGTGCATGATAGCCACGTGATCAGTGCATGCTCAGTCACGTGATCTGTACTTGATCAGCCACGTGATCAGTGCCTGCAGAGTCACGTGATCAGGGCCTGCTGAGCTGCGTGATTCCTGCCGGCTCATCTGCATGACAATTGCCATCTGAGCTGCGTGATTCCTGTCGGCTCATCTGCTTGACAATTGCCAGCTGAGCTGCGTGATTCCTGCCTGGTCACGTGCTTGATTATTGCCAGTTGAGCAGCATGATTCGTCACTGCTGAGCTCCATGCTTATGCCTGCTGATTGCGTGGTTCGTGTCTGCTCAGCTCTTTGAGTATCGCCTCCTGAGGTCCCTGTTCGGTCGCCACCTGCCGGGGACCAGCCCCAACTGATCCAGGGTATTCGAAGGAGAGATGGCCTAGGCGACTATTTATATGCTAATCAGAGATGTCAAGAATAATAGTATGAGGAGAGCTCAGTAGGAAAATTCGGTGGAGAAAGAGAGCTGAGTAGCTTGGTTTACGCGGAAGACCAATCAAACTTCAAGACAAGAAGTTTGCAGCACTTACGTAGGCCGCAGGCGCCCTCTCGAATAGCGAAAGGTGCCTCACCCTAGACACCTTCTCGAGTGGGTCTTAGCAGCCCAGGCATAATTAGTGAGCGTGGTGGGTTCTGCGCTCCAGACGCATGATCAGTCACATGATCAGCGCCATTAAGTCACGTGATCACTACACGATAGTCATGTGATCAGTCCATGCTCAGTCACAGTGATCAGTGCATGATCAGCACGTGATCAGTGCATGATCTGTCACATGATTAGTGTATGATCATCCACGTGACCAGGGCATGGGCAGTCATGTGATCAGTGCATGATATAGACGTGATCAGTGCATGATCAGTCTAGTGATCAGTGCATGATAGCCACGTGATCAGTGCATGGTCAGTCACTGATGGGTGTATGATCAGTCACGTGATCAGTACATGGTAGCTACATGATCAGTGCATGATCAGCCACGTGATCAGTGCATGACAGCCACGTGATCACTGCATGATCAGTCACGTGATCAGTGCATGATCAGTCATGTGACCAGTGCATGGTAGTTGCGTGATCATGGCATGTCAGTACGCAGAGCAGTGCAGTAAGCCACGTGATCAGTGCATGATCAGTCAGGTGATCGTGTGTGATCAGCCACGTGATCAGTGCATGATATCCACGTGATCAGTGCATGATAGCCACGTGATCACTTCATGATTAGTCACGTGATCTGTGCATGATCAGTCACGTGATCGTGTGTGATCAGCCACGTGATCAGTGCATGATCAGCCACGTGATCAGTGCAGGATCAATTACATGATCAGTGCATGATCAGTCACGAGACCACTACATGGTTGCTACGTGATCGTTGCATGATCAGCCACGTGATCAGGCATGATAGCCACGTGATCAGTGCATATCCAGTCACGTGATCAGTGCATGATCAGTCACGTGACAGTGCATGATCATTTACGTGATCTGTGCATGATCAGTCACGTGACCAGTATATGGTAGCTTGACATGGTCATTCGCATGAACCAGTGAGCAGTGCATGATAGCCGTGATGTGTGCATGATGAGTTTCGTGAGCAGAGTATGATCAGCCATCAGTCAGTGCATGAGTTCAGGTGATCAGTGCATGATATGTCACGTGACAGGTGTGTGATCAGCCACGTGAACAGTGCATGTTCAGCCACGTATTCAGTGCATGATAGCCACGTGATAAGTGCATTATCAGTTACGTGAGCAGTGTGATCACACGTGATCAGTGCATGGTCAGACACGTGAACAGTGTATGATCAGCCACGTGATCAGTGTGATGTCCAAGTGATCAGTGCATGATCAATCACGTGATCAGTGTATGATCAGCCACGTGAACAGTGCATGCTCAGTCACGTGATCTGGGCCTGCTGAGCTGCGTGATTACTGTCTGCTCATCTGCTTGACAATTGCCAGCTGAGCTGCACGATTCCTGCCTGTCATCTGCTTGACAATTGTCAGCTGTGCTGCGTAATTCCTGCCTGCTCAGCTGCTTGATTATTGCCAGCTGAGCAGCATGATTCCTCTCACAGCTGAGTTCCATGATTATTGCCTGCTGA